>NC_041214.2:89767933-89772528 GCF_002837175.3 Physeter macrocephalus | reverse complement strand
TCCCGTTGTGGAGCGCAGGCTCCGGACGCGCAGTCTCAGTGGCCATGGCTCATGGGCCCAGCCGCTCCGTGGCATGTGGGATCTTCCCTGACGGGGGCACGAACCCCGTGTCCCCAGCATCGGCAGGCGGCCTCTCAACCACTGCGTCACCAGGGAAGCCCAAGGTTCTCACTGTTGAGTAACCATGCTTGTGTTCTGTGGGTTGTTTGCCTGCCTTAGACCTCAAGTCCCTGGATGGCAGCACCGCCCCCCTTTGTTTGGCCTTTGTTAAGCTTTTGCACCCACCTGTCACCCGCGTGCCGTTAAGCTAAACTTGTTGCTGGTGTTTCAGCCAGTGGAGGTAGAGAGGATGCCAAGTCCTCGAGGTTTCCTTTCTCTTGCTGTTTTTTTTTTTTTTTTTTGTTTTTTTTTTTTAACACCTCAGGGTTTCTGAGCCACGGTTCTGAGTGCTTAAGTTGATACGCTTTGACTTCTGTACTTCACAGTCCGCGCTTTCACTGTGAGATCCGCAGATGAGCGCAGGGGTGGGGGAAGAGGAGGCCTAAGTCATAATGCAAATCAGTGCAGAAGGAAAGCACTTTCCCACCCAAAGGGGAAATGGCGCTAAGGAGCTGAGCAGCCAGACCAAAGAATAATAATCTGAGAAAAATGCAGCTCCCTAGGGTAAAGGAAGTGCTGTGAGCCCAGCCCCTTCTGGGCTGTTACATAGCTGTCTCCTGAATTGCTGTAACTTTGTGGGCCAACTTGTCATTTAGCTTTAGCTGAGGGGGAACCCTTACACAGTGCAGTGAAGACCTGGGCTGGGCAGGAGGCAGCCCCCTGGCACGAGAGGGAGCTTTCCTCCGGGCATGTCCTGGCCGGGGCTGGCGGCGGCGGTGGTGGTGGTGATTTCTGAGAAGCCCTCTTGCTTTGATGGAGGGTGCCCCAAATAGAAGGAGGGATGTGGGGAAAGGGACTCATCCCTGGCCCGTGTGTGTTTAAAAGCCACGTCCTTTTTTTTTTTTTAACATCTTTATTGGAGTATAATTGCTTTACAATGGTGTGTTAGTTTTTGCTTTACAACAAAGTGAATCAGTTGTACATACACATATGTTCCCATATCTCTTCCCTCTTGCGTCTCCCTCCCTCCAGCCATAAAAAGAAACAAAATTGAGTTATTTGTAGTGAGGTGGATGGACCTGGAGTCTGCCAGAGTGAAGTAAGTCAAAAGGAGAAAAACAAATACCATATGCTAACACATATGTATGGAATCTAAGAAGCCACGTCCTTTTAACTTCATGCTTGCAAATGCTGAACAGCTATTTCCTGCCCGAGAGCTGAATGGTGTGTGTAGGGTGAAAACGAAAGGTGTTTGCTGCCCAGCCAGCCAGTTACTGCACCCCTAGTCCTGGACAGCTGGGGAAGGAGCCTCTGCCCTCCCAGTGATCCCCTCTGCCTTCCAGCAATCCTGCCCAGCTGGCTGAAAACGGTGTTCTCAGAATTGGCCTGTTGTCTCAGAGCTGCTCAGAAAGAAAGCAAATCACAGACGGCAGTTGAAGTTTCTGAGCCCTTAGTGGCTCCTTCAGTGGCTGCCCTCTGTCCCCACCCCCTTTTGTGTGAACAGGAGGCTTCAGCTGCAATAAGTGTGCCCACCTTCAAGAATCCTAAGGAAGGAAGCAACAGGGAAGGAGATCAGTTTTGCTCCCTCTTTGACGTCTGTCTAGCCTTTGAGCACCTGTGTGGTTGAAACTTATTCCTCGTCCCATTGAACCCTCAAAACAACCCTGTGAGGGATATTATTGCCCTTTTACAGTCGTGGAAACTGAAACCTGGTGGTGTTAGATCAGACAGTAAACGGAGGAGGAGGAATTTAAATCTATTTGACCAAATCTGTTTGCTCATTCCACAATGTCATGCAGCCTCAGTTTTCTCATGGGTTAAGTGGGGTGAGAGTTGCCTAGATCTCTAAGATCCTCTCCAGTGCATCATTGTTCTTCCTCTCTTCCTCAGATCCTTGGTCTTGCCCTTTTTTTGAGAGTAAGGACTAGGATTGGGATGGGAGACAGAATGAGGAGATGGCAGTAGTAGTGGGGACAGAGTAGAGATCTTACCGTAGAGATCTTATAAAAGAAGATGGGACTGCAAGTCTTTCTACATGTATAAGATGGTATTTTATTTGGAGATTGTGAATTACGCCCTGTTTCTATGCCAGTCCATAAGGTTATTGATGCCAGAGGTAGCTACGTTCATTAGCAACCAAACTGAAATGAATTGGTGATGTTCTCAGTGGGCTCTCCTGGGAACAGGGCTGGTATTCTGAGGAAGTGTTATGAGTACTTATTCAGTAGGAGGAGATGTCAAATGGTACCCTATTCAGAGGCTGTAAAATTGTTTTCTTTTTAACTCCTGTGCCCTCTTCTACCCACTCATCGTGTATCTCGAGTAGATAGAAATGAAGATGTTTCTGTCCTGTCTTCCCTCTCTTCTTTTGTTGGAGTGTGGTACATGACTCAGTCTGCATCACGTTTGACTGATCTGTAAATCAGAAAATATGTACAGAGCTCTTTCTCTGTGTGTGAGGAGCTGTGCCAGGTGACAGGGAGGGTGAGGTGCAAGTCTGCCGTGCCCCCAGGGAACACGCAGCCTTGTTGGAGCACAAGATCCAAATGTCTAAAAAGTGAAATGATGACGCACGAGTGAGTCATCGATGAAGAAGTGTCACAAGATCATAGTGACCCAAGGAATGGTGTGGATGGAGATGGGCTGCAGCACGCAGAGATGGAGAGACGGATGGGGCCGGCAGCCCAGGGAGACACGTTGGGGAGAAGGAAGGAGTTGCTTGGATGTGGATAGACAGAGAGGCGGGTATTGACATCAGCAAAATCCCAAATATTGAAACGCTCAAGGTTTTTTGAATGCAGATTAACAGCCAGGAAGGTGGGGGGAGAGGACCTGGGGAGACTAGTTAGGCTCCAGCGTAACTGGAGTCCTTAGACGGGACTAGAAAGGAGGATTGGGTCACATTGGGAAGGCGTCCGTGTTTGTCTCATCCACGTTGAGGAGCCCCTGAGGGCTCGTGAGAAAAGAGCAGTGTCGTTTTCTTGTTCAGTGTTCACTGTGCTTGGTGCTGGAGCCTCATGGATGAATCACATACAGATCTGCCCTTACTACAGCCCAGCAGTAATTTCAGAGACATCACAGTGCTGGTGGGCAGTATATCGACACCCTGGGAGGAAAAGGGTGAAAACAGAGCAGGACGAGAACGTAGGGGAGCGGAAATTGAAAGGGAGCAATGCAGGGGCCCAGGCAGGAGGACCTGGTGACCGCCTGGCTGCAGGCATGATGGGAGCGCGGTGGATGGAGAGGAGCTGGTTTGCATCAGTTGAGGTGCCTTCACCGTAAAGACGGCAGCCTGTCCCAGTGAAGCCTTCCTTGGCCAGTTGAGAATGCAGAACTGAACTCAGACGGGGTCAGGGCTGATTCAGCGTGGAGGGTGAGCCCCAGCAGCAGGGAACGTCACGGGAGAAGAGGCAGCCAGCTCTGACCGGGTGGAGAACATCCAGCCTAGATGGTGAGGAAGAAGCAGTGCCAGGCAAGGGGTCAGGCCGGCCTGAGGGTGCCGTGATGGCCTGGCAGCTTGGGGGCTGGCTGTGGGTGGGCAGGTGATTAGAGTTAGTGCACAGTGTATGCATAAAAGGCAACGGTCTTAGGGGCAGGACAGGAATAAAGATGCAGACGTAGAGAATGGACTTGAGGACTTGGGGAGGGGGAAGGGTAAGCTGGGACGAAGTGAGAGAGTGGCATGGACATATATACACTCCCAAGTGTAAAATCGATAGCTAGTGGGAAGCAGCCGCATAGCACAGGGAGATCAGCTCAGTGCTTTGTGACCACCTAGAGGGGGGGGATAGGGAGGGGGGGAGGGAGGGAGACACATTATAAAGCAATTATACTCCAATAAAGATGTTTAAAAAAAGGCAATGGTCTGCGAAGGAACGTGTAAACGAAGGTGTATCTACCTGCTGGGTCTTGTCTCATCTGCGTACTGTCCCAGCTGAAAGGACAAGGGGGATGGGGAGAATGAGGCTGAGGGCAGGCCCCTGGCTTTCATTCTGAGAATTTGGGGGAGCCTTTAGGAGAGCAGGAAGAAGCCTGTTTACCGTGTGGGAGATGGCGGATGTTGGTCTCCCTGGGCAAAGTTTAACAGTGACGTGAAAGAGGAAAAAAGTCAGAGACCTAGAACCCTTGATTCCCACCCCCAAACCCATTGTTGACTCCCAGATCCTCCCATGTCAGGAGCTGGCAACACCATCCACCTAGTTACTTTAAGGAGAAGCCTAAAAGCCACCCTCCATGCTTTTTGTCCTCACCCTCTACATCTTTGTGTGTGTGTGTGTGTGTGTGTGTGTGTGTGTGTGTGTGTGTGTGGTTACTCCAGTTGCTTCTGTTTCCAGAATATATCCCGAATCTGCCCTCTTCATCTCCACTGCTCTTTTCTTTTCTTTTTTTTTTTTTTTTGCGGTACGCGGGCCTCTCACTGCTGTGGCCTCTCCCGTTGCGGAGCACAGGCTCCGGACGCGCAGGCTCAGCGGCCATGGCTTACGGGCCCAGCCGCT
>NC_041214.2:89726088-89767882 GCF_002837175.3 Physeter macrocephalus | reverse complement strand
GCTCCACGGCATGTGGGATCTTCCCGGACCGGGGCACGAACCCGCGTCCCCTGCATCGGCAGGCGGGCTCTCAACCACTGCGCCACCAGGGAAGCCCGAGGCTTCCTCTTTTCTGTTCTCCCTGCATCCACTCGTGCTCTCCCTCGACTTCATGCTCACAGGAGCCAGAGTGATCTTCTTAAAATGTAATTCAGGTCACCTCACTCTTGGGCTGAACACCCTCCGACGGCTTTGCCGTCGTGCTGAGATAAAATCACACAAGGTCAGCAGGTCTGACCCTGTTAGCTCTCTGGCCTCTTCTCACTCCACTCCCCGTCCTAACCCACCAGACTGTTGCTTCTACATGCCCAGGCCCTTCCTGTCCTGGAGACAGGCACAGGGTGTCCCCGGGTGTAGTGGAGCCAGCCTTGCCGGCAGAGGAGGCAGCCAGTGCACATGCCCCAAGGCTGGGACGAGCTTGCCTGTTTCAGGATGGAGAGAAGGAAGGCCACGGTGACTGGGTCATGTGGGACCAGGAGAAGGCGGTGAGGAGGGCAGACTGTCTTCTAGGCCCCAGGAGGGGTGTTAAACAGAGGAGTGATGTGGAGAACAGACTGTGGGAAGCCAGGGCTAGTTGAGGGCCTGACCCGTGGTAAGGACTCATGGATTTGTGGAATACATGATTGCTTCAGATGTGAGAGTGGGAGGCAGGAAGAGGGGTGCGCGGTTGCAGCACTGTCTCTGTGACAGAGCTGTCCTCACACTCCTGGATCGGCAAGCCAACACCTCCCTCCTGCTTTACCCCCCAGCGCAGTAGGACACTGGACTGGGCAGTCTTCTCCAGGGGAGGGAGAGGGCAGAGGGGCTGCTGGTGGAGCAGAGAGGTCTGCATCCTTGCTATGGGGTGGGGTGTGGTCAGGGTCCATGGCTGGGGAGCTGCTGTGGCGGAATCTCTGGAGACAAGGGTTTGGATGCACGTTTCGGGAGTGTTCGCCTTTTGCTTATTGTGTTCCCGCTTCCCTTGTTGGCCCAGGAGCTGTCAGAGGGTGAGGATGCTTCTCCCTCATCAGGCCGGGGCCCCTCCTCCCTGATGTTTGTTTCCCCTGCCAGAGCAGGGACCCTCAGGCCAAAGATGCCTGGCTAGCCGTCAGTCAACAGTGAGGCCATGAGGTGACATTTTTAACTTAGGCTCAGGATAAAGTGCCAGCCTTCGGTACTTCCAAGCTGCATGGTTGTCTTTCCTTTTTAAATGTTTTTTCTTTTCCTGATTATAAGCGTTAATATATGTTTATCATATAACATTTGGAAGTTATAGAGAAGTAAAAGCAACAAATAAATTATCACCTATATTCCAACTACTAGAAGTGTATTAAAATATTAGCAATTGTTATTATTTCTCAATTACATGGAATATAAAGTTATCTAACTATATCTATCTAACTATCCATTTATCTATCTACATATCAATCCATGTGTATAGCCGTATGAATATCCAGAATAGATATTATTCCACTATATGGTAACATTTTTCTAGCTATGTCTTTATTGGATATGTAGACTGTTTTCAGTTTTTCATTGTCATAAATAATGCTGTGACTAAATATCTTTGTGCAAAGATTTTTGTATTTATATCTGATTATTTGCTGAATGTTAATTCCTGGATGTGGACAATTTTAAGATCCTTGGCAGTACTACCAAATGGCCCCTTTGAATTACACCAAATTATACTTTCACCAGCAGGTTGAGGAGAAGATGTTTCTGTGGGTGACTGACTGTGCAGGGCATCTGACAAGCAGGAAGTTTGGTGGACACTGCTGAGGGAAGTGGGTCTCTCCAGAGCAGGCTGGCAAGCTATCCACCACGCTGTGTCCAGGGAGCCTGCATCTGGGAAGGGAGGTAGCCTAGCACAGTGCCTTGGCTAAGTGACCAGATGGAAGGGAAATACAGTATTTTAGAAGGAACTAGAATACAGAATTGGGGATGGGGCAAGAGAATGCCACGGGGACTTTGCATCTTTCTAAATTAGAGTCATTTCATTGGCAATAATTGATCCCTTAAATTGTGGAGTACTGGGCAAAATTAGTGTTTTGTTTGGGGTCTATAGAGCACTTTGAGAATTCTCTTTACGTTCAGAAAATCCTACATCCTCAGGATTAGAAAGGACCTTAGAAGATCCATCTTTATTCACTAAATGATAAGCTTATGTCCAAAATAAGGAGGAAAAAGAAGACTCTCCATTTCATTTTAGGGCTCTCACTCTTTTGCCTCATCTCCCCTGGTTGATTTCCAGCCAGAGTCAGTAATTTCACTTTGTGCTCAGAAACTTTTGGTCTCTTTGTTCAGGGTGCAATGCAAGATGTGAGGTCGCCTTAGATTGGGAGATTATCTCACAAATCCAGATGCATCCAGCGAATGATGTGATGGCTGCAGCTCATAGACATAGGTATTCCTGGAAAGGTTCTAGAAACCGGTGAAGCAGTTTCACGACCATCACAGTGACAGAGCTGTAGTTGGGGGTAGAAATGGTGCTCCAGCAACTGGAGTGGCTAGAGGTGAAAACTGGCCCAAAAGGTCCGGGGTCAAGTTTTGGCTCTGCCACTTAGTCAGCATGTGACTTTGGGCATTTCACTTCCCCTCGGGCCTCCATTTCTTTATGAAATGATGGTCCATCCCATGCTAAAAGCTCCCTTTCTGAGAGGCCCCATCTTTATCCTGTGAACACCTCTCGACTTCCCTGATGCTGGTATAAAATGTGAGGAGGTTCAACACCAGGCTCCTTAGCTTGAGGTCCAGGAGCTTTCGGAGCCTGTGTGAGGGACAGGGAAGGGCCACACGAATGTGCACTTCTGAGCCCACTAGACCTGCAGCTCCTTGGGAGGAAGCAGTAGATTTTATCCCTCTTTGTGCCCTAGCGCCCAGCACAGGCCCTGTCCAGCCTGCGGCCACCGGGTGTCCAGCCACTGCCCGGGTACTACTGCAGAAGCACCTGTACCACCACGTGGTCGAGGGCTCCTGGTATAAGACCTCTTAAGGAGCCGGCAAGGCTACAGAGGCTGTTCAAAATGCACACACTGTTTTTGAGCTATATTTTGGTTTGGGGTACGTGAACTTCATGCCATGTGAGTGTGTGAGGAAAGCTGGCAGGTCACATGGTGTAGGAAGCAGGGAAGGCTCTGTGTTCCCAGTTCCTGGAGTTGTTGGGAGCGCTGGAGGGGAGGCTCTCAACTCACTGGAGACCCTGAATAACAGCAGGCCCCGCCTCTCTGGGCTGCTGGAGGCAAGGAGATGGATTTGATAAGTTTGACAAGTTTCTGCTCCGATGTCTTTGATAAGTTGGGAGACGAAGACCAGGGAGGAAGACGGGGCGAGGAGAAGAGGGCAGAGGCCAAGGTCAAGCTCTCCAGCTGGCCCTGCGCCATCCTGGGCATCTGAACTGAGGCGGTCGCATTGGAGGAAGGAGTCGCAAGGATACGGAAGAGGGACACCCGGTTGTAATCTGGTGGGATTTTTGTTCTTTGGGCAAGGTCGTGACTAGTGATTACCATATGTTAGGCTAGTATTGAAAACCACTCCATTTTCCTTCCCCGGGTGGTAGGAGGAGATGGAAGCAGCTTCAACGTGGGGATGAGTGTCACTCCTGTGGCCTCTGGGGCCACCAGGACGTTTGTTGATGCCATGGGTGAGACTTTCTGGGATCATCTTTTGCCGGGTGTGGATGAGAGCCCTCCTGGCTTTGCACTCACAGACCTGGGGAGGTCCTGGCTGGGGGGGTCAGATAGCCTCAATCCAAATCCTAACAGTGCCACTGGCCAGCTGTGGGACCCTGGTAGGCTATTCAGCCTCTCTGCGCCTTCAGGTTCTCATCTGTCAAATGGGCTAATAATAGGCCCCTGCTCAGGGAATATAGTGTCGTAATCCCCTGTGGAGCAGATTGCGAGGTGCCTGGGCAGGAGAGCTCTGTAAATACTGGCCACAATGACTCTCCTGAAACCAATGTCTATTAACACTGACCATTGTATTGGTGACAACGCACCCTTCACCTCCAGGCTCATTGGCCAGGGGACAAGTTCTGAATGCAGAGGGCTCAAGGCCACTTTCCAAGGACCTCTGTTACCTAGTCCGCTCTCACCCTGGACCCCTGCCAACTTCACCTGTGGTCTTCTAGCACTCTCTCTCTCTCCTTAGCTTCAGAGAAAAGAGCAAGATTTGAAGTCAGAAAAACTCAGTGCCACAGCCCTTGCCTATAATCATCTGAGGAGGCCCAGTTAACACTCGTGAAACAATTAGGATTCAACAAAAACAGAATATGAGGTATATGTGACTCCAAAATAATAAGCCTTTGAAAATCAGTCATAGTTGGACCTCTATGGCCAATGAGTGTTCTCCTCCAGGTCAGAACCTTTGGAGGTTATTGACACGCCTCCAAAGTGTTTGAAGGAGTTGGGAGCTACCTTTAGAACCAGTGTGTGGGGCACAAGCGACTCACTGCTGAGTTTTTGCAGTTAAACCTCCTCCTGGATCCAAAATGTGTTCACTCATCTTGATCGCCTTCATCAGTCACTAGATTGAGCTTTGAATTTGTGTCTGTGTCCAAAATAATCTAAACGCCTTATCAAAGGATGAAACAATTGTCGTTATCCAGGAAACTCAAGAGAATAATATTCTGCAGGCTCTATTGAAAATTAGAGATTTTTAGAAAACAGCTCGGGCAGTGACAGCGTTGTTGGAATAAGTGTGGTCTTGGTGGGACCTCCTTGAAGGGGATCAGACTCACTGGGTAGGTGAATTCTTGTGGTTTGCTGGGAATTATTTATAGTATAGTTGTGCCTTGTGGTAATGGAATGCCGCTGGCAGAGCTGGGAAGACAGATGCCTGTGGTGGCTCAAGGGCTCTGATGGGGTCAGAGGACTTCTGCTCTTAACCCCTTTGCTTTCTAGGTATGTGGTACTGGGCAGCTGCCTAACATCTCTGGGTCTTCCTTCCCTTATGTTAAAAATGAAGATGATAATGTCTATTCTGCTTCCTTAACAAGGCTTTTGAGGAGAAGCAGATATAATTATGACTGTGAAAACACGTTTAAATGTAGACATAGCAAGTAATGAGTTATAATACAATGAACTGACTGTGACCTTGGGCAAGCCGTTTCAGCTCTGAGCCAACTTCCATATCTGTAAAATGGAGAGGATAATACCAGTTGTATCCACCTCACAGTGTTGTTGTAGGGGTGAAGTGAATCAATCCACATGGACGAGCTTTGTAAACATGCATGTGCTGTGTATGGGTTAGTCATTAATGCTCCCCTGGAACACATCGGGCAGTATCATTACTGTAAGTGAGGTGGGGCTCTATGGAGAAGGTAGATGCAGGAGGTGAGAAGAAAGTGGGAGAACATTCTAGGAAATCTCAGTGGCCTTTTTCAAGCCTCCTTCTCTTTGTCCTCTCAGCTGGCACTGGCTAAATAGCTCCTTCCCATCTCTGCCCCTCCCACCAAATGGGAAGTTCCTCACAGCTCTGCCCTTGGCCTTCTCCCTCCAGCTCAGTGAAGTGAACATTTATTGAGCATCTCCACTTATTGAGCCACAGTCTCTCATAAGGGACACAGAAATGGGATCATGTAAGATATAATTGTATAACAAGGTGAAACAGTAGTGTTGAGGGAGAGAGTTGTCTCTGGGAAGGCTTCCTGGAGGTGGTGGCCTCTGAGCTGCGCGTGAGAAATGAGTCAGATTTTGCCAGAAGGCCAAGGGGAAGCAAGCAGGGCACTCTAGGTAGGAGGACTGCAGGAAGGAAGGCATGGAGGGAAGACAGCAGGGCTTCACCTATTTTCTCTGAGGGGAGATCCTCCTCTTTCTTCTCTGCAGAAACCCAGTTCCAAGCCTTCAGCCAGCAGTCAGACATTGACACCTTCATTTATCCTGCTTCACTTTCAACAGCACAGATAGTGGTTATAAACGCAGACATATAACCTTTCCTCCCCTAGACCCGACCACCCTTTGCCTGATAACGGTCCTATTAATCTCTCCATTGCACATTCAAAACCTCCATCATCTTTGTCTCATTGCCTTTTCTCACTCACAGGTAATAAGGGTGGACTCTTCCCTCCCTTCTTTCCTCCCATCCTCACTTCCTCCCTTTCTTCCTTCCTCCTCCTAAATCCCATCACTTGTTAATCAGATGGAATTAAGTACACATAATTCCATTTGGACAGTGGGCCACCTAGGCTGTCAAGGTGTGTCACCCCATTTGGGTTGTGAAGCCGCAGTGTGGACCCCGGAGTCCCTTGGAGGTCATCCTGGAAGCACACCAGGAGGTCCTCCTCAGCCCTTTCCTGCTTTCCCTTTCAGAAGCTGTCTTTGTTTTGCTCCATCCTTTCCTATCCTTCATTCTTTATTTCTGTCTTTTTAAATTGGTCTTTGGAGTCAGACAGACCTGGGTTGATACCAAGTGCTACTGTTTGCCTTGCAACCTTGGCCAATTTACTTATCTCACTATACCTCAGTGTCCTTATCAGAAAATAGGGATAATAATGGTGCCTACCTCCCAGGATTGCCAAGAGGATTAACTGGGACAGTCCCTGTGAAATGCTGAGCACGTGCCTGCAGGGAGCAAGTACTCCCCTCATTTGGGCTGCCATAATAATAGCCAATCATTACCCTACTCTGGTGGGCATCTTTATAAAAAACATTCTCCCTAGCTTTATTTCTCCCTCCCTCTGTAAGTTTTTCCCTTTTGTTTTATTTCTCTTTTCAGCCCCCTTCCTTTCTTCTCCCTCTATTTTATCTTTTTTCTTCACTGGCTATGGCATACAACTGATTTTTTAAATATTGGTTATTTTTGAATCTAGTGTCATGTTTCCCAATCTTAATTTTAAAAGGCTATATCAGTAAACCTTTAATGTATCTTCTGAAATAGATTTTACTTAAGCCCCTGCAGGCTCCTGGCGTTCCCACGCTGAGCCCCCCCCACCCCAACCCCCGTCCCCCGTCCCTTGAGAGGCAGTGACCTTGGCGACCACCTTCCTCCCCTTCCCCAGTCCAGGCCTCAACATCGGTCCAATGTGTACATTTTTTAATGCTGTAAACTTTCCAGACAAATGATGCTTCTCTGGTTTCCTTAAAGTCCTGGGCCACTTCTCACAAGTCAGTGGAGTAAATGGACCCCCAGAATGTGTAAAGGCACCGGTGTCTGGCTCAGTTCGCCCGCCGCCCCGGTAGCGGTGCTTCCTGCCCCCTTCCCACGCCTCTCCCCCTTCCTCCTCGGAACCAGGATGTTTTCCTTGCCTCTTTATTGTTTCACTAACCTGGCAGGCCTCCTTTGGTGGAGCCCTGCCACCAGGCTTCCTCTTTGGGTGTGAGCGAATGTCAGGGTGACCTCGCGGGAGGCAGGGAGGCTGGCTCCCCCCAACCCCGACCTTCACCTCTGGCGCCGCTTGCTTTGGCCTCTTTCTCAAAACTGCCTCTTTGCTAAGGAGCCTCTTCTTCAGCCCCTCCATGGGTGTTTATTTTTCAGAGGGTAAGAGGGGGAAAGAAAACCGAGGCACAAGGTATAGGCCCCCAACAGAAAGCCTTTTTGTTTACTTGTTTAATTGAATGGGAATCTTCTGACCTTTGACCCTAGGGCTGTTTCTCAAGGTCCTTTTTTCCCCTTAAACCTATAGAATCATTTTTAAAGCAAGGAGCATGAGGTCACACCAAGGTCCTTCATCTTTCATTCCTGCCTGGATAGGCAGCCTCTTTCCTTAGTGCCCCTGAGGCCGCCTCAGGGGTGATTCCCTTTCTGGAAGCCTGACCCGAGACCCAGGGGCTCCAGGTCGGCCGACTCTGGGTCACGGCTCAGCCTTTGTCCTGGAGGATGGTCATCTGGACAAAAGCTGAATCTCTCACGGGGAGGGGAGGATAATGTGCCTTGTAAACTTCATGCTTTTCATTACGAGGGGCTGTTCCAGGGGAATCTTTTTAAAAATCACATCATCGGAGTTTAAGTCCAAACACTTCTCGATGTGTATGTTTTTTCTTGGGGCCGCTCCTTTCAGGGTAAGAACAAGGAAGGAAACGAAACTCCCCGAGAGCCCTGGACAGTCCAGATCGAGAGCTGAGTCTTTTGTTCACACAAACTCATTTGGCTCCTAAATGTCCTCCACCCAGAATCATTACATCCGCAGCAGCGTTTCAAAACACTGCCCAGAGTGGCCGAGCTGAGTAGGCGGCTGCCTTTCTGGTGAGATTGCAGCCACCCTCCCCCCAAGCGCCCAAGGTTCCTGCCTGCCCCAAAATATCCTGCCGCTGGCCATCTGGCCTGAAATCCCCCTCATTTGGAGGATTCCTGAGGTGCAGACAGTGAGGCCATGAGGGCTCTGCTATGGAAGGCCGGGGGTGTTTGGAGGAGGGGGAGGCAGCTGGGGAAGGGAGGATGGGATTCTGGCCTTAGCCCTGCACCTTCCAGACTCCCCGGGCGCCCCCTCTGCCTTGCTGGGCCACTCCCTACACTCCAGCAGCATCACAGGGATTTATTTCCATGGTTCGGCTCTCTTGGAAGCAGGAAGCTCCTTGGAGCAGATTCCACCATGTCTTGTGTGTGGTTTGATGCTCAGTAAATATATGTATTTTCTATGGTGGTAAAATATATGTAACGTAACATTTACCATTTTTACCACTTTAAGTGTACAATTCACTGGCATTGATTACGTTCACAATGTTATACAAGCATCACCACCACCCATTTCCAGAACTTTTTCATTTTCCAAGTAGAAACTCATTAAGTGATAATTCCCCATTCCTCCCTCCCTCCAGCCCCTGCTAACCTCTCTTCTACTTTCTGTCTCTATGACTTTACCTATTCTAGGTACCTCAGATAAGTGGAATTATGTAATATTTTTCCTTTTGCGTTTGGCTCATTTCACTTACCATGATGTTTTCAAGGTTCACCCATGTTGTAACATGTGTCGGAATTTCCTTCCCTTGTAAGGCTGAATAATATTCCATTGTATGCATATACCACATTTTGTTTATCCATCTACCGGTTGACGGGCACTTGGGTTGCTTCCACTTTTTGGCTATTGTGAATAATGCTGCTATGAACATGGGTATACAAGTATCTGATTCCCTGCTGTCAGTTCTTTTGTATATATATGCCTAGCAGTGGAATTGCCGGAACATCTGGTAATTCTATGTCTCAGTTTTTGAGGAACCACCAAAATGTTTTCCACAGTAACTGCATCATTTTATATTCCCACCAGCAAAGCACTAAGGTTCCAATTTCTCCACATCCTTGCTAACACTTCTTATTTTTCATTTCTTTGATAATAGCTATCCTAATGAGTGTGAAAGTGAACATTTAAAAAAATTTATAAATGCTGCTCACTGACCACATTGTGGATTTGGAACTGTTACTACCCCTTTGGGCCCCAGTCCTGTCATGTGAGGGTCAGAGTAGTTGGTTGCTGGCGTCCCTAAGGACAGAGGTCGCCTCTGGAGAGGGATGGGGGCACCACAGACAACCCAGCCGATTTCCCAACTCTGCCCAGAATGAATGATGCAAAGCCCTGTGGGTGCTAGCTAGCGAAGCAGGCCACACACACCATACATTAGTTTGGGAAGAGCTGGCTGAGCTTCTCTCTTGGTCCATACTGGTGTTCATGTGGGTGTGTTAATTAGGAAAGACACTGGAATGAAAGAGCTGGCCTCTAGTCTCTGCCCTGCCACTTATTTTCTGGGTTGTTCTGGGCAAATGACCTCAGTACTGAGCCTCAGTCAGTTTTTTCTTCTATAAAATGGGGCAAGAATTCCTATCCTACCTGCCACTCAGAATGTCAGGATCTAACAGGATAACTTAGCCCCCCCGAAATTATCCTGTAAAAAGTGCTTTGCAGATTGTGAACGTGTGGGATTTCTTAAGTTCATCTCTGAGAATAGGAGCCTAATTTCCTTCTCCCTTAAAGTTCCTGTGAACAGTATCCTCCTCCTCTTGTGGTTTCCACATCCATCACACCAAAGGGATTAAAAAGAAAGCCGGCGGGCGGGGGGGGCGGGGTTGCAGTCTCTCTATCTTTTTGAAGTCTCTTTTCTTCCCTCCCTGTGTGAGCAATTGAATTTTAGGAAAATCTTTTAAAATTACAAAGAAACCTGCTATCATAGTTCTAAGATACAACCATGCAGATTCAAGGCACCCAGCTCCACAGCGCTCTGAAGAGTTTCCCAAGTTGAGGATCCCAGGAAAGCTCCAAGGGGTGGGGGGACAGGAATGGGGAATTCCACAGCTAGGGGTCAGTGTCTTACTGACCTTCCAGAACCTCTCCCTCGTGAACCTTAACCCCTAGCCATCTGACCTTCATCTTCCATCTTCCAAGCGACACTCGGGCAAGTCCTGGCGACTTTGGTTGACTCATCTCTGGACTTTTTGCAGGCCTGGTGTCCATGGCCTCTCTCTGCTGTATCTCTGCATGCACAGCCTTCCTGACTCCTACTTTTAATGTCATCCTATCCTTCCCTTGTCATCCGTGTGTCTTTCACTGGCTCCTTTCCTCCCGCCAAATTCAAGTTTTCCCCTTCAATTCAGTCCTTGACCCCCTACTTTCCCCTTCATCTGCCACCTCTTTGTCCTTCCTCCTGATCAGTAGCCCACATCTTAACTAACTGCCCGTCAGACATTTCCACCTGGAAGTTATAACATCACCCCAAACTTCATATTTTGAAAACAGACTTTTCTTCTCCCATAAATTCATTCTCCATCCAGGCACTACTTCTTTGTTCTCATTCTTTTCATTCCCCGTGAAATTCATCTCTGAGTTAGAAGCTAATTTAGAAGTCCTGTTGCTCAGTCTTCCAGCTAATAACATGCAGCTGCTGTCAAGCCAAGTCTGTCCGATTCCAAAGCCCACGTGATAGGCACCATCTCGTTCCTCTTAGAAACAGGGAGTGCAGTTGGGTTTAAGGCTGAAGTTTGGAGGCTGGTGAGACTTTCTTTGGCCCTGCTCATTGGTTAGTGCCTTGGGGGCCCCGTGTCACCGAATAAGTGGGGGTGTGATGGAAGGGGACCTGGGTTCAGATTCTTTTCTCCCTGCTGTTGAGCCTGTGACCTTGAACAATCAATCTTTCTGCCCCTCAGTCTCTCCATGTGCCATGACACCTACTTGACCAGCTGTCACGTGCATCAAATGAGATAACACAGGTGAAAACACTTAGCACTGGGTAGTGAGATCTGAATCTAAATGGAGGGAAACGAAAATAAAGCGCTTGTGCTTCAACACTGTGCCCCAGAATCGAGAGTGTAGCTGGCGGCATTTGACATGGGGCCGCGGCAGCGGTAGATGGTGCAGCATGGGGGCGGCTGGGCCGCCGGGAAGAAATTGCCTCTTTGGATGACGGCACACTCCCCGCAAACACCCACTACACTGCTCAGGAACAGTGCAAGCTGAAAAACCCCAAATCATGGGGTGGGTGGGGAGGAGTTGACTCTGTAGCAGCTGCTAATTAGGACATCCTACTCCTGGGCCGAGCTAGCATCCCTGATGTTGTTGGTTCACAAACAGATGTTTTGGAACATTAAGACATTACAGAAGTGGAAGTTGTCAACTTGGGGAAAAAAAAAAAAAAAAACAGGCAAAGCAGTAAAACTCTCTTGTTAATTTAATCTCCATTCATGGTACAAGGGAAAGTGATGGCCTGACACAGGGGGCTGAGTGCAGAGGGAAGGATGGTATTTCCAGCTCAAAAGACACCTGGGAAATTGGGACATCTGAACTCCAGTATGAGGCTGGTCGGTGTGGCTCAGTTGCCACGGGATGTGAGTGGGGCTTGAGCAATCGCCTCTGACCCTCGGGGGAGAGGGATGGATGAGGTGAGGAGTGCCAGCCTCCCCTGAGCCTCGGGACGCCCCTTCCTAACCCCCAAGGCTGGCCCTGAGTGTCTGGTGGCACACAGCCTCTTCTCCTCACTGCCCAGCTGGCCCAGGCTCCGCAGCCTGAGGCATACCTTCTCCTTTCTCTAGGGCCAATTCTCTTCTCCACAAAGAGGAAGAGCAGGTTCCCCGATACCTTCCCCTGCATGTGGTGGGTCCCTGTCCAGTCCCGTGCACTTTACTCTGAATTGCTCTCCCACTCAGGGTTTACACCTGTGCTGAATAGAGAGCCATACCACAAATGAAATTCAACCACAGGAGCCCTAAACAACTCAGGGCTTCTGCAAGGACTCGTCCTTGGACTTCAGTAAATATTTTAGCGTTTGACTCATTGTTCTTCCTGAGATACAGCCTGGAATGGTGTAAAGCACTTGATGTTCACAATCAAACAAGACCTTGAACGGCAGAGAGTGTGGCCTGGGGTGCTGCCTGCCCCAGCCTGCGTGGTTTGTTAATCCCTTTTCTGAGGAACAGTTCATACGCAATCAAAGGAGTAGAGGCACATCCAGAGCTAAACAGGGGGCGGTGGGATACTGTTCTTCTGGAATCCCAGGCTAGTGACATCAGGGGCTTGTCTTGTAAAATTTAATTTTTATTTTTATCAAACTTATGCATGGTTTAAAGATCAAATATGTTTTATAAGGCTATTATAAAAACCCTGACCACTCCTACCATTGTCATTTTCTGCTTCCCACTTTCAGCCCTTTCAACTGATTCTTTTAGGAATTATGTCCATATCTCTAAATAACATGCTTATGTTACTCTTTATTGGTTTTTTTTTTTTTTTTTGGTTTTGGTTTCAGGCAATGTTCATTGATTTCTCTCAATGGAAATTTTATATCATTCCAAGCTCTACCACTTTTATACTTTAGGGTCAGCTTGAGGAACTTTAAAGTGCATTTCTGACACAGCTTAAAGTTACCTTCTCCAATACAACATGATTCTGATCATCCCCTTCCAACTTATGTGCTATTGTTATCCAGGATTCGCTCTTGTTTTCATTCTTTTTTTTGTTTAATTTAATTTTATTTATTTTTGGCTGTGTTGGGTCTTCATTGCTGTGCGTGGACTTTAGTTGTGGCGAGCAGCGGGCTACTCTTTTTGTTGCGGTGCTTGGGCTTCTCATTGTGGTGGCTTCTCTTTTTGCGGAGCACGGGCTCTAGGCACGTGGGCTTCAGTAGTTGCGGTACGTGGCCTCAGTAGTTGTGGCTTGCAGGCTTCAGTAGTTGTGGCTCGCGGGGTCTAGAGCGCAGGCTCAGTAGTTGTGGCACACGGGCTTAGTTGCTCTGTGGCATGTGGGATCTTCCTGGACCAGGGCTTGAACCCATGTCCCCTGCATTGGCAGGCGGATTCTTAACCACTGCACCACCAGGGAAGTCCGCCATTACCTTTTTGAATATAGCCATTTCTCCTTTTTCTCATTTCTCCTCCTAGAACTCCTATTAGATATATGTTGGACTTTCTCACTCTATCTTCCTTGTCTCTTCACCTCTTTTTCATAGTTTCTATATTTTCATATCATCTCAGCATCTTGTCATCTGTCTTGTAATTCTTAATTCTCTTTTCAGCCGTATCTAATCTGCTGTTAAGTTTCCTAATTTTAATTATTATTATTTTTTCAATTCTAGAATTTCCATTCAGATTTCTTTCAAATTTTTTGGCCATTATGTATAGTGTCTTTTTCTCTCATTTTCAATTTCTTCTTATTTCTTTTCATGGAGTTTTGTATACTTACATTCTTTGTCTGATAATTCTAGTAGTTGAAGTCTTTGCTTGTCTAGTTTGCTGACTTTTGCCTACAGATGCCTTTTTCTTGTTTATTTTGTGATTTTTTTTTACTGTGATCTCTTATTCCTTAGGATTTTATCAGTAAATAATAAAATTGGATAGAAGGTATGTTTATCTAGAGAGAGAATTCACATTTGTTTCTGCCAAGTACCCAGAGGCACTGTATATCAGGACCACTTTTCCTCCCCAGTAACAGAATATGCGTGTGTGTGTGTGTGTGTGTGTGTGTGTGTGTGTGTGTGTGTGTGTGTGTGGTTTGAGATATAATTTATATACCATAAAATTCAGCCTTTTAAAGTACAGGCATACCTCAGAGATATTGTGGGTTCAATTCCAGACTACTGCAATAAAGTGAATATCACAATAAAGCAAGTCACATGAAATTTTTGGTTTCCTAGTGCATATAAAAGTTATGTTTACACCATACTGTAGTATGTTAAGTATGCAATAGCATTATGTCTAAAAGATACAATGTACATATCTTAGTTAAAAATAATGCTGTTGGTACCAATAGACTTGCTTGATACAGGGTTACCACAAACTTTGAATTTGTAAAAAATGCAGTATCTGTGAGGCACAATAAAATGAGGTATGCCTGTATATAATTCACTGGCTTTTAGTGTATTCACAAGGTTCAGGACTACTTTTATAAAAATTTTAATTTTATTGGTGTATAGTTGATTTACAGTGTTGTTAGTTTCAGGTGTACAGCAAAGTGATTCAGTTATACATATACATATATTCATTCTTTTTTAGATTCTTTTCTCTTATAGGTTATCACAGAATATTGAATTGAGTTCCCTGTGCTATACAGTTGTCCTTGCTGGTTACCTATCTTATACATAGCAGTGTGTGTATGTTCATCCCAAGCTCCTGATTTATCCCTCCTCCCTACATTTCCCCTTTGACAACCATAAGTTTGTTTTTGATATCTGTAAGACTGTTTGTTTAGTAAATAAGTACATTTGTATTATTATTATTTTTTTTAACATCTTTATTGGAGTACAACTGTTTTACAATGGTGTGTTAGTTTCTGCTTTACAACAAAGTGAATCAGTTATACATATACATATGTTCCCATATCTCTTCCCTCTTGCGTCTCCCTCCCTCCCACCCTCCCTATCCCACCCCTCTAGGTGGTCACAAAGCACAGAGGCATTTGTATTATTTTTAAAATTAGATTCCAGGGAGGATCCCACGTGCCGCGGAGCGGCTGGGCCCGTGAGCCATGGCCGCTGAGCCTGCGCGTCCGGAGCCTGTGCTCCGCGACGGGAGAGGCCACAACAGAGGGAGGCCCGCATAACAAAAAAAAAAAAAAAAAAAAAAAAAAAAAAAAATTAGATTCCAGGACTTCCCTGGCTATCCAGTGGTTAAGACTCTGCACTTCCAATGCAGCGGAGGCAGGTTCGATCCCTGGTTGGGGAACTAAGATCCCACATGCTGTGAGGGATGACCAAAAAAAAAATTAGATTCCACATATAGTGATATCATATGATATTTGTCTTTCTCTCTCTGACTTACTTCACTTAGTATGGTAATCTCTATCCATGGCCCACGGGCCCAGCCGCTCCGCGGCATGTGGGATCTTCCCGGACCGGGACACGAACCCCTGTCCCCTGCATCGGCAGGCGGGCTCTCAACCACTGTGCCACCAGGGAAGCCCAGGACCACTTTTAAACACACCCTTGGCTTGAGGTTTAGACCACACAGGTATTGTGACTATGTGCTGCACCCCCGTATGAGGGCTAGCTTTATGGTTATAAATTCTTGAGTGAGAGTTATTTTTCCAGATTTCCTTGCTGTCCTCTTCTGCAGGGCAGGTTTGTTTCTATTTGCCTTACATCCAAGGTATAGCCCTGGTCCTAACTTCATATAGGAGTTTCCTCTCAGACTCCCTCCTTAAGAATTTTGTCTCTTATCTCCTGCATCCTTGTGGCCATCAGAACAGAAGTTCAAGGTCACAAATATTGAACAGGTGCCCCAGGGCAGCTGCCAGCTTCAGAGTTACCTCAACTCTCTGAATTCCAACTCTCAGTTCATTTTTGACCTCACAAGATTTGTGTGCCAACTCAGCAATGCATTTAGAAGTTTTTTTTTTTTTTAAAAAAACCATTTTATTCAGCATTTTTAGTTGTTGTCAGTGGCAGGGTTATTCAGGATACTGCAGGACTATTGTCTACCTTTTAGTTTTGTTTATAGCATGCATTTTCCCTGCCTTCCATTTTTAGTCAACCCTCCAGGGAGACAGCATGGTTCAGTGCTAACCATGTCCTTTCTTCATGTGGCCATTCTTTTCCTTTTGAAGACTGGAATTCCTTGAGCTGACTGGATCTTGGGATATCCATCCTTTGTTCCCTGAAGAAGGGGACGTGGCTGCTTCCACAGGCCCAGCCATGCTCACCATTGGCCAAGTCTCACGCTCATTTTGAGGCTGTAATAGAGCTAAATCCATTTCCTTCCCTTTGCTCATGGCTTACCAGTTTTGGCGCATGGGTTTTAAGTCCCTTCTGCCTCCCCACATCACTTTTTTTCTGGCTTCTTTTGAGAATAACTTTTCTCATTGTGCCAAGTTGACCAAGAGGGTAGGGAAGGCACCCTCAAATCCTTTCCCTTCCTCTTTGGAGGCCAGCTTGCCTTTGCAGCTCAGAGAGGAAGAACAAAGGTTACCTGCTGTGTGGGTCACTCACTGCTGTCCATAACCCCAGAGTCCCAAGTTGAACTTGTGGACTTGGTGGCTGCCCCAGAAACACCCCTCCACATCCCATTTCTAGCTGATTGTGGACCTTGCCTGTCTGGGCCTGGGCTCCAGAGGAGCCCAGATGCCTAGGAAGCTCCCTCCCCCTTAGGAAGCTTCTGTTAATTATCACTTACAGGAAACAGAATAGGAAGCATGAAAACAGTAATTCTCAAGGGGCTTGGGGAGGAAATGATTCCCTTAGGAAAGTTTGTCAGAATCTCTTTACGGAAGAATTTATAATCACCACCCCTCCAACTCCAGTAAGTGAGCCACTGCTTCAGGTTGGAGTGGACCAGCCTGAGGACAGTGTTGAGAACCATTACTCTAGAATTGCACTGTCCATATAGCAGCCACTAGCCACATGTGGCTAGCGTGCTTTTGAGGTGTGGCCAGCAGAATACTCTCTGGATTTTAAAGGTTTAATACCAAAAAAAAATGCAAAATATCTCAGTAATTTTTATATCAATTACATATTGAACTACCATTTTGAATATGTTGGAGTAAATAAAATATTTATTAAAGTTAATTTCACCCGTTTCTTTTTACTTTAAAAAATGTGGCTACTACAGAATTTAAAGTGACCTGTGTGGCTTGCATTTGTGGCTTACTTTATACATCTCTTGGACAGGGCTGACCTAGAAGATAACTTGCTCCTTTGGGATTGTGTGTGTGTGTGTGCGCAGCCATGCGTGTATGATATTTTGAGTTGAACTGTAGGTTCTGCCTGCAGCCTTTACTGGTCCGATGATTGGCCATTTTTGCCTGACTCGTATAGATAGAAGTGACTTCATTCATCCCTGCAGAGCTTTCTCAACAGCCCTGATCCTAAGCAGAAAGAAGAATATCATTCCCAAATAGGAAAATAAAAACGGGTTTTTTTCAAGGACCCATGTGATCAGCAGTAACTTCAAATTGGTCTCTTTCTATCAATTTTCATCACTTATTCCACTTATTATAAAATTTAACCCTATATAGTGTTGTTGCTTCATAATTTCTTCCTCTGGATTGCAAGAATAATTGCTGTTGGAAAAAAGAAAGGTGAGATCATTCTCCTTGAATCCACTTCTCCACTGATATATCTGCTCATATACCTTTTCTGAAGGTTTACTTCTCTTTTCAGAAGGCAACAAGTCCTCACTGATCCATTTTCCTATTGTTTCAGCTGCTGTAAAAAACCACTGGCTAGAAAGCAACACTGAACAACCCCACACAGAAAATATTACCTTTGATCAGAATCAAGTGGACTTTTCGACAGTGGTCTCCAAAGAGGATGCGATGGTTCAGACCCCCAGGAAGAGCCACGCTTCTTCAGATGCTCCAGGAAACTTCACTCCACAAACTGAAACAGCAGCTACAGGAAGAAGTGACTCCTCAAGGAGGACAGATTTCACCATTTCCCCTGTTGGGCCTGAGAGAGCAGCCGCTCTGACTTCCCAGAGCAGCACCTTAGGTGAGTTTATGCTGATGACACTCATGTCATGCATGTTTGTCCAGTCCTGGAAAACCTAATGTCTGCTGGTCTCTGCCTTCCCCCATCCTGAGCCGCAGTGCTCAGCCCTGGCCCGGGGTGAACCAGACCTGTGCCTGAGGCTCCACCTGTGGCTCACTGTGGTTAATTGAGTTGTAGGCCTGGACCAGGTGAGGGTGCAGTTTTGCTGAGTGGCCTGACCAGTGCCATGGAATCTACATTCCACGGCCAGACTGGATCCACACAACATCAGCAGTCCTGCCACACGCTGCAGTCTCCTAGGTGCCGCGTCTGGTGGGCTGCTTGGCTGCGTGTTTGTGTTAATGTAGCTCAGATGGCTGTTCTCGCTGCGGTCCGCACAGCTCTGTGGTTTGCCATTTTTAGCAAAGGATTTCAAGAAGGGGCTGGGGCTGGATGAGCAGGATTTGATTGAGGAAGGGAAGACAAAGAAAACTAGCACCAACGAGTACCTACGCTATACCAACATGTCTCTCAATTCTCACAGCAAGTGGTGAGGTCACATTACTCTCATTTTAGGAATTCGGAAACTGAAGCTAGAGAAATTAATCAATCCAACGTGTGCAGGTCAAACAGTTAATAGGTTTCAGAGCTGAGATTTGTGCCTAAGCCTGTACTGGTGGGAAGGGTGGCTGAGGAGTGGGATGCCTGGACCATATGAGCAAAGATACAGAGGAAGGAAGAGAAGTGTGGCCTCTTCGTGGGTGGCAAGGCCAGCAGCCTCCCTCGGGGCGGCCATAAGTCACACACAGGAGAGGAGCAGCGGGTAGGACAGTCTTGTGGGTGGGGTTAGGCACAATTACTGAGGACTTTGAAAACCAAGCAGTTTTGATTTGGTGTGGTGGGAAAAGTCACTGGAGGTTCTCAAACAGGCAGTGACATGATTAAAGTGAATTTGGGCAGGGTTCACTTGGCACATGGGTATAAGATGTCTGGGGTGAGAGACGGGGCAGATGGAACCTGGAGTCTAGGGGACCACCCAGGCAGACACAGAAATCCAGATTCCAGGTGCTAACAGGCGGCCTGCTGGCCTCAGGGATGGAGAGGAAGGGATTGGTAAAGACTTGATAAAATCGATACAGCTTGGTGATGTGATGACCTAAAAGTAGAGGCTGAAGCCATCAAAGATGACCCCGTGGTTTCACACCCTAGTGATGGGAGGTCTGCTTGGGGGACTCAGTTCTGTAAAGAGTACACAGGACAGCATTTTAAGTTCCATTCGTGAATGACGGATATAGAGCTTAGAAACTGCACGTGATGCAGCCTGGGTTTGTCGGTCCTCCAGATAGTGGAAATTTTGTTTATGTTAAATTCAAGTAAATTCTGGGACCAACTTTGTGGAATGTGAGTGATGAGTCATGATGATCAGAAGCCGACCTCTGGTTCTTTATCGTCTGATACTTAGCTTCATTGTGCCCCTTTGCTGATAATTTTATCACAAAACGCAGAATCTTTGTTTGTGAGATCTGAAAACAGTCTTTGTCTTGGTTTGTGGTCTCTCCTTCAGGAGGTGATTTTTCATAGAATGAACAATGGCTCCTAATTTCTTCTCGTGTCTATTTTATAGAGGTCAGAGGTGAGCCCACTCAAAGATTGTTCAGACATTTGGAAGTCTGCTGGTGGAATTTTAATTGTTGCTGTCTGCTTTCAGCCTTGGGAAGGCGTCACCCGCCGTCCAGCAGTTCAGGGTCAGAAGGAAGAACTGCCCCTTCTCACACGGAAAGCAGAACATCCTGGGGTTCCCCGGCAAGGGGGCAGGGGGTCCCTGAAGAAGTGACTATGCACACCCAAGTGGCTGCCACTTCAGTTTTGACCCAGTCTTCTCTTCCTGCTGTGGAGGGGAGAGAAGAGACCACACTCCCCAGGCAGAGAAATTCCTCAGGACCAGAGCGCTCCTGGCTGCCTCTTTCCAGGACACCGGCTTACTTCCCTCCCTCAGACCAGTCCGCATGTGAGTACTGCTATCCCAGCTGCACCCTCTGAAGTCATTCGGAATAGAAATAAATAGCCCCAGATAGCCAGCTGGTTACATGCTCATCACAGGGGCTAAGGGGAAAGGACTTTAAGTAAGCACCAATGCAAAGTATTGGTTCAAAGTACAACCTGCCCAATTTATCTCAGTGTTGAAGTTCATGTTTAAAATGTATTTTCTGGGCTTCCCTGGTGGCACAGTGGTTTAGAGTCCGCCTGCCGATGCAGGGGACGCGGGTTCGTGCCCCAGTCCGGGAAGATCCCACATGCCGCGGAGCGGCTGGGCCCGTGAGCCATGGCTGCTGAGCCTGCGCGTCCGGAGCCTGTGCTCCGCAACGGGAGAGGCCACGACAGTGAGAGGCCCGCGTACTGCAAAAAAAAAAAAAAAAAAAAAGTATTTTCTTTAACTGTATAAGGAGGAAAATAATAGTTGGTCTGGTGGCTGCTTTAGGCCTTTCCGTCCACCAACCCCTGCTTTTCCCGTCTCCCCACATATACACACATAACAAAGACTGAGTGTGGCTGGTGTGTGGTCTTGCACAAGGGACCACATTCTGGGGTGAATGAAATGGTGAACATTGTTTCATTTGATGAGGAGTTATATTTGTATTTCTTCATTTTTGCAAAAATGTTTCTTTCAATGGCAAAGATAACATAGATAGACATTTGTCTGGGCATCATTTCAAAAAAACTATATAGGCAGGTGTTTGCAAGACTGCAGCAGTGGAGCACTGGCCTCTCTGCGTTCCAACCCCTAGTCATCAGTTACGTCTCTGCACAGGACTTCCATCTCCTCTGAGCCTCTGTGCCATGTACCTTGTCACACCAGCTTATCTCATGCCTTCTACCCAGATAGACTGTAATCCGCTTGAAGACACAGATTGTGTTTATTACTTCTCTTTGGTTCCCCTGCCCCACAATGAGGTACAGTTGATGAGTAAGGTGATGAGCATGTACCCAAATATCACAGGGTTCATCCAGCCACAGGCCAGTGTTGGAAACTCTGCCCACTGTTTCTCTTTTCCAAGGTTTTATACCGAGCCTGTGCGTGCTTCTTGTGTTTTCATCTCCATGCCATAGGGAGCAGGACAAGAGAAGGTTGGAAATATTCTTGGGAAATAGGTGGCTTCAGAAATTGCCATTTCAAAATTTTCATAGGTCAGAGGTTTTTAGAAGTACTTTACAAGACTAGGGGTTCAGGTTTATGTCATCAAAGCAAAAACAGAACCAGACGTCCTTTCTGGAATGCCTATTTAAAGCAGCCCATTCCCCTTCCATATACTCTGTATACAGTTTCCTGCCGACTGGGTGTATATATATAATTTATGATTCATATTTTTAGGAGGTTGGTTTTTAAGATTATTCTTAAACATTGGTTAGATAGGATAAAAGCTACGATCCTTTCCAGCTTCAAAGTTCTGTGGTTCATTGGTTTACAACCAGCTTTATGAAATGGTGGAAAGGAAGCATTTTCTAGGAAGCTAAACTTGATTCTGATCAGGGTCATTTAATATTTATACTTTAAATTCAACCCACTACTGTGGTATATATACTGTGGTATACTTGAAAATCAGCCTGTGTTTCCAACTACTGGCCTTGACTCTGTAGTCACCTATACTTTGGCTCACGGGCCCAGCCGCTCCGCGGCATGTGGGATCCTCCCGGACCGGGACGCGAACCCGGTTCCCCTGCATCGGCAGGCGGACGCGCAACCACTGCGCCACCAGGGAAGCCCCACCTATACTTTTTAACACTAAAAAAATAATTAGCCCTCCAATTCCTTGAGCATTCATTCTTTTAGAACCTTATACTTTTAATTTTTGAAGAGTTCTACCATATCGTTCCTCTTCCTTGAGTTTCACTGAGTGTTTCTATTTCTTCTTAGTGAACTGGATGTTCTGTGCTAGGTAGGGTCCCACCTCCCTCTTAGATACTGGAGGGGGCTTTGTGTGCTGTTAAATGAGGGGATAGCCAGGCATCCAGGACTGTCTGGATCTAGCCTGACAGCCCGTGCTCTCCTCCCTGCAGGGATGCAGAGGGGACATGAACGAGGATCCGAAGCCACATGGGGAACGAAGTTCTGCTTTATTTTTAATGATGGGCTGGTCCCTGCTACCCTGCTAACCAGAGCTCTGGTGTACTTCCTACCTCCTGTAAAATCCAAATCTTGAGATTTAGATTTTCTGAGCACAGGATCTAGGAGCGCTAGGCATGCAGGCAAGAGTGCTGAGAAAGCCAGCAGGACTTGCCCGAGGCAGACCGGGAGTCACCCAGCCCAACTGGCCTCTCTGTAGGGAATCGAAGCCAAGAGAGAGTGAGGTAGGGGCGTGTGCTTTGTGACTCTTGGCTGCTCTGTCCACTAGTAAACGTGACCCAGTGAAAGTCCTGGCACTTGGACCAGTCAGATGAATGATGCTTCTCACTAGGTGAGCGCTAGGATTCCATCCAGGAGCCTGGCCTGGGGACGCTGGAAGTCCTTATTTGAAACATGAAGGGATTAGACCAGTTGATCCTAAAGATCCTTTCTAGTTCCAGCATCTGTTATTCCAACACATCAGCCTTTGTATTCGGTGACTCCTTTCACTTCTCATTCTGCTACCTAGAAACATACACACAGCACAACCTCTTCTGAGGCTCAGGTAGTCAGGGGTTACCTGCTTCCAAAAATAAATTGCATGCTAATAAATGTATGTGTTAAAGCAGGTAAAAGCCCAGACAGCTAACTCAGATTTTATAAAAAGAGATCGGAAGCTGTTTGAAATTATTTTGCTTGCTGCTTTAGATCTTTTGTTGCTTTTTTTCCTTCTGTACTTTTTATATTTTCTATAATGACCATGTACTATTTGATAATTAGGGGGAAAAGTAAGCAAAGCAACTAATAGGGGAAAAAGTTCTCTTTTAAAGGCAAAAAGAGACATGTGTATGTTGAATTATGTGAAAATGGCTACAATTGAGCACTGAATTTAGTACTGAGCTTCCTGGAAGCCAGGGCACAAAGGGAAACCGGGTGAGGCATGATATTATTGTCAGATAAAGTGAGTATACAATTTCATCCGTAGGCTTCAGTGTTTTGGGGGCAGTACATTCTAAGAGGAATATCAATATAAGGAATGTTGAGGCTCATAACAGAAAATGCCATCAATTGCTGTTTTGTGGAAACTGTGCTGATGTTCTTTAAAAGGTGATATTTTCTGTCGATTCTCAATAGGAGCTGAGGGTGTAATAATGGATCTCAACTCATGGAAGTGTTTCTGTGGGTAGCTGAGCTAATGTGGTCCAGGTAAATTGCTTCGTGGTGATTTCACTTTGTAAAGGAAGAGGATATAAATAACTCAGAAGGTTGTGGATTTAGCATATCTTTCTCAAATATCAGTCGCTCCTGCCAGATTTTTGGCAAGTTCTGGATAGCAGCCAAGCCAAGGGTGAGCACTGTGATGCATGCCTGAGGCTCCAGTATGTTGTGTTGTGATGGGAAAGTGACCCATATAGTTTTCTCAGAGGAGTAGGCGTTCTTTTCACCTCCTATTATAAAGATTAGGGAATTTAGTTTTTTTCTGTTCCCAAATGGATGGTCTTCCCATTTTTGAATGGCTGCTTCAAGGGTAGAAAATGAACAGGGAAAGGCAATTATTAAATAATCAATAGTGCTGGTCTGCTGATTAGAAACATGGTACATTTCACCCTAGATGTATTTAGCAGGCGCTCATTTAGTAACATAAGTGGTGACTGTAGGTTAGTTTGACCAAGCATTTTCTCCTTTTATTAAGAAGCACCAGCTCTACAGAAGTATTCACACTGCTTCGTAGCTTTACTGTGAGGACTGAACAAGTTATAGATATAAAGTACTTACTTAGCACAATATATGGAGGTGTACATGAAGTAGTGGCACATCGTAATTGGTTAGTAAAAGGCAGAGCTTTTAATACTGATGATAATGAGATGGTGAAGCAGTGTTCCACAGAGCCCTCAGGGTCAGGGAAAGCCTAGCCATTTTCCTTTTGTGACTTCCAGCAGTCGTAACTTTTACAATTGTATTTCTGAGGCCATTGCTTTGCTGGACAGGTATTCATGCCGAGTCCAATAAAACCTCACTGTGCATTGAATTCATGAAATAATGCAATTTACTAGGAATAAAAGTGTTTTGAAAGAGCACTCAACAATCTGATGAGGCTGTAATTGGTGTATATAGATGGTGACTCTAATGAAGTTAGGCCTGAGAAGCTAAGTGGGCAAGTGAGGATCTGGGGCATGTCTGTGTTGTGCTTTCCTTTTTTTATACTGAAGCTTTTTTGTTTGTTTGTTTGTTTGTTTGGAGCAGAGAAAGGTTTATCTAAGGGTCAAGCAAGGAGAATGGATGGCTTGTGCTCAAAAACCCCAGGTCCATTTGTTTTTGTTTTTAAGTAGGTATGGCTATAGGATGAAACTATTTTTGTGTCCAGGTCTTTATATTCCCATGTTTTAATTACTAGTTTTATGGATTGCCTGCATCTTCCTTGTCTCCAGGAAGGTGCAGTGACCAGACCTGTGGCCTATGTTCTAGGTCTACCTGGTTCTATGGTTTTGTACAAAAGTGAAAGGAACCTTTCTGTTTCCTGTGCTCCCCCTATATGTATATATTTGATATTTATTTGTGCTTTTGGTCATGACTGCACATTGGACTCATCTTCAGGGAACGGTTTATAATGAGAACTTTCTTTTTTCCTTTCCTGAGTCATAATTAACAATTTGAAGCCTTTCATTATATAGGTATAGAGAGTACTTTTTTAAAATTTTGGCTTAAAAAGAAAAAAAAGCACTCTTCCTTCGTACCTTTGGATCTTGCCCTCTCACCGAGCTTTCCTGCAGTTTATTCCTGTTTGGAATGAAGATTTCAATGTGCCCTCTTCTGGAGGTCATTTCTCAGGGTGTCCTTTGGAAAGTTCTTTGTGGAAGGGAGCCACCAGCAAGCCACAGTACTTCTGCAGAGCACACTGCACATTTTGACCAGTGGTGTATAATTCAGTTCTTGAGGTTCTTGACAATTGATCAGTGTCTGCCATCCATTTCATCAGAAAAGCTGTTCTCAACCTGGAGTCCTTGACCTCCTGGAGTAGTATGTGAGCTCGAGAGCTGGTCTCCCAAGCCTAATGAGCTAACTATAGTAATGGAGCCTGTTGCTTTTGGATGGAATTAAATCAAATCAGTGGGGTAACAATCAGTATCTCCTGCTGATTAGAAGCTGTGTTACTGAATAAATGCAGCTCGGTTAATAGTCTTTCAAAACATAAGGTTTACTATGGCCATGAGGTGGGGAATAATAAAGAACACTTGATGGTGGCAAGGCTGGGAATTACCATTCTAGGCCAGCATTGTTCTGACTGTGGTCTGCGGAGCCCTAGGCCTCCTAAGTGGTGACTGGCCCCCCTGCAAGGCACCCACTTTGATTCATTTTTATGTATGGGGTTTTAAAAAAATTTATTTTATTTATTTATGTTTGGCTGCATTGGGTCTTCTTGCTGTGGGCTTTCTCTAGTTGCAACGAGCGGGGGCTACTCTTCGTTGCGGTACGCAGGCTTCTCATTGCGGTGGCTTCTCTTGTTGCGGAGCACGGGCTCTAGGCACGCGGGCTTCAGTAGTCATGGCACGCGGGCTCAGTAGTTGTGGCTCGCGGGCTCTAGAGCACAGGCTCAGTAGTTGTGGCGCACGGGCTTAGTTGCTTCGCAGCATGTGGGATCTTCCCGGACCAGGCTCGAACCCGTGTCCCCTGCATTGTCAGGTGGATTCTCAACCACTGCGCCACCAGGGAAGCCCATATGTGTGGGTTTTAATCTATAATAGCATTTGAACAAAAGGGTTACACTGCTAAAACAAAAGAAAACAAATCCTGCACCTTGTTACAATGGTTTGTCCTGTGTAAGTAATAAAGTGGGATTCAAGAGCAGAAGTTTTTAGCTTCCTCTATAAAGACAAATGCAAATCATGTCTAGAGGCTTTCTCCTGTCTTTCTCTTAGCTTGATCTGAAGCTTTTATTGTGCTCGGTGAAGGACCTCATGCTTCTCCACTTAGCTCTGTGAGGAGAGGGCAGATGAGTGTGTTATGTGTGTTTATCTATTAGATCCACCTTATCTATATTCATCTACTGAAATGTAATTAACATCATTTGTATCCAGATACACCCCAACTAATCTTGAAGCATATTTTTTTTCCATTTTAGCTTCTGGAAGTACGGAGGATTTAAACAACTCCACTGCTGTCCACAGCCCCTCGGTCAGTGGGACAAAGAGTGTCCGTGTTGCTACCATGTTCCCCGACGGTGTCCCAAGGATGCTCCAGTCTTTAGCCATCAGTCCAGGACCTCTAAATGAGACAGAGCGTTTCCCTGAGGACTCTGAAATGACCACTACTTCAGCATCAGTCCATTCTTCACCCTCTGAGGCAGGGTGGAGAAGAAACAGTGGAGTAATAAGGAGCCCAGGGGATGGGGAACTCACTAAGCCATCCACAGAAAATGGAGTTGGCCTTACGTCCTCCAAGGTCTCAGGGGAATTTTGGCAAAATGATTCCCCAAGTAAGTCTTCGATCTTTATTTGATTTATTATGGACATTTTAAAATTGTTGCATTTTCTCAAGGAATCACTTTAAGACCATTTGCAACCTTTAAAAACAAACCAAAACACTGTGTTCTTGGATAACACCATCTCCTTTATCTGGTATACCACATTACCTCATTTTGATTTTCATCCTCATGACAGTGTTGTGAAATTAGTCAAACAGGCGTCATTCCTCCTGCGTTCTTGTAGATGAGGAAACTGAGGCTCAGCGGGTTTAAGTAGTGAGTGCTTGGTCTTTAGCTCACTCACCACAGAGTTGAGACCCCCGCCTTGAGGTCCCACTGCTGGTGCGTCTTGTCACTCTGCAGCATCATCTTCAAACTGAGAGCTGGTCCGCTCTTTAAAACTAGCTTCAGTTATCATATGTACAGATCATCTTTACAAAGAAAATGTTCAGATATAAACATACCCCCTAAATTCATGGTTTTAGTGTACCCCCTATAGTTGATTTTTTGTTTGCTATACTTCAAAATCAGAATAATCTTTTTTAAAAAAATAAATCTATTTATTTGTTTGGCTGCACCGGGTCTTAGTTGCAGCATGTGAGATCTTGGTTGTGGTGTGCGGGATCTTTTTAGTTGCGGCATGGGGGATCTAGTTCCCTGACCAGGGATGGAACCCAGGCCCCCTGCACTGGGAGCACAGAGTGTTAACTGCTGGACCACCAGGGAAGTCCCCGAAATTAGTTTTATTAATAATGGAACTGTCTTAGAAAAATGCTCTAAGCAAAATATTTGGGCACATTGTATTTGATGGACATAACAGCATACTCACTGGCTCATACCACCCCATGTTTTTGGGGAAAGAGAATGAAACACTCAGGCCTATATGTTACTCTGCTTTGCACATACTGTTTAAAAGCTCCTGTCTTCACCAATTTTTATTTTTAATGATCTCTTATTGACACTGAAGAGTTTTGAAATAATTATTTAGAACCTGAAAATGCACGTCAGGTTACACGTATAGTAAATACTATACAAGGTCCTTGCAAAGGGCACCTTCTCCTAGGGAAGGCTCGCATCTCGGTTGTGGAGGGATCTCTCTTGCATCCATGTGATGGCCTTTTCTCTCTGACACCTTTCAGCCTCCAGAGGACAGCAACTCACCAGCAGCTCTGGTGCGGGGAGTGGCAGCCCCGTTTCTCAAACAGCGACTGTGTCTCGGTCAGTCCCCCCGGCAAGAGGTGGAGAGAGCACTGCTCGCTGGTTCTTGACCGACGGCGAGCCGTTCGCAGATGCGACCGGAAGCTCCACTACCCATCCCGAGGTTGTGAACGCTTCGGTTTTGACCCGGTTTTCAGCCTCAGCCCCACAGTCTCGAGGAAGTGACCCAGCGCCTGGTGAGAGGATCTACTCTGAACCGGCCACCGGGTCCTTGTCTTCGTCCTCCTCAGAAAGCCTGGGCTCCGCAGCACCACGCGGGGAGCGCTCCAGTGAGTCTCCGTTCACGGAACCGTTCGCACCGCGCGGACGGGGGAGGGGTGCCTGGGCTGCGATCTTCTGCCGCATTAATGAAATAGCTCCGTGGGCCGCTCATTATTCCCAGGCCATCCTTCTAGCTGGTTGATACCGATATCCCTGTATATCCCCCAGTTTTTCTGTTCCATCTTCAAGACGCTGCTGTTTCCATGTGCCCCGCCCACGCACAGTTCGGGGACTTCTCTGCCGTGTCCTTCCACCCCGTATAGCGCCCCCGCCGTTCCCCCATGCCTGCCGCAATCACACAGCTTCTGGAAGGTGAAAGTATCACCTTCTCGTGAGTGGTTGTTCACCCCAGGTCTGGGCTTTCATGGAGAGAAATTCTCCTTTCCCTGCCTTTTAAACAGCTTTATTGAGATATAATTCACATTCTATACAATTCACCCACTTGAAGTGTGCAGTTCAGTGGGTTTTAGTATATTCACAAAGTTGGGCAACCATCACAACTATCTAATGCCAGAACATTTTCATCACCCCAAAAAAGCTCTGAGCTCATCAGCAGTCTCTCCCCATTCTCTGCTATTCCCAGCCTCTGACATCCACTAATTTACTTTTTGTCTCTATGGACTTGCCTCTTCTAGACATTTGTTATACATGGAATCATACAATATGTGGCCTTTTATATTTTTCACTTAGCATCATATTTTCAAGGTTCATCCACATTGCAGCATGTCAGTGCTTCGTTCCTTTGTATAGCCAAATACTATTCCATCGTATGTATGCACCACATTTTGTTTATGCTTTTATCCATTATTGGATGGGTGGGTTGTTCCCACCTTCTGGCTATTATGAATAGTACTGTTGTGAACATTCAGGTACAAGTTTTTGTTTGCTCTTGGAATTGCCAGGATATATATATATATGGTAGCTCTATTTCTGACCTTTGAGGAACTGCCAAACTGTTTTCCAGAGTGACTGCACCATTTTATATTCCCACCAGCAAAGTACAAGGGTTCCAGTTTCTTAACACCTTTACCACCACTTGTCCAGCTTTTTTGATTCTAGCCATCTTAGTGGGTGTGAAGTGGTGTCTCAAGTGGTGGTGGTTTGCAGTTTTCCCAGCTGACTAATGATGGTGAGCATCTTTTCATGTGCTCATTGACCATTTGTATATCTTCTTTGGAAAAGTCTATTTAGATCTTTTGACGGCTTTTAAATTGGGTTATTTGTCTTTCTTTAATTGCACTGTAAGAGTTCTTTGTATATTCTGGATACTCGTCCTTTATCAGAGATAAGATTTGCAGACATTTTCTCCCATTCTGTGGGTTGTCTTTTCACTTCCTTGATGTTGTCATCTGCAGCACAAATTTTTTAATTTTGATGAAGTCCTTTCTATCAATTTGAGAAAACTTTTCCTTTGATGTTCCTTTTTAATAATGTTTTTGGAAAATATTTAAAAACAATTCTCAACAGCCTTATCAATGTAATTGTATGCTGACTAAAGCAAAAATGCAGTAACTTATCATTTAAGCTTATAATAGGTTTAAATTCTTACTTCTCCACCACTCATAATAGCAGCTCTTTTCCCCCCTATGAGTACCCTAACTGATGAGGAAAATTAACATCACTACTGATGTGACGTGGAAAAGCGTACGCTCTATCGTAAAGAATACCACATGTATGGGTGGAGGCTATTTGTGCTCTTTTATGTCTGTGAATGGAAAACACACCATCTGTCTCCTAAACACAAGGAATCCTTTCCGCCCTACCCCTGTGGCGCTCCGAATTTTTGCCATCCCAGACCAGGAGCTCATGTCCCATAGCCTTTCCCTCTTCCGTCTCTTCAGTACCCTGCACTCTGCAGTCAGGGCGCTGTTGATTGGTGTGGAAAATGTGATCTCAGTGTGAGTGGACCTTGGGGTTCGGCTCTAAAGCACCAGATAAGGAACAGCCTCGTTCCTGAAGCCACCTCACTCTGGGTTAACATAATGCTTTCTCCCTTTTCCTCTGAAGAGCCCACAGCTGACCGATTCTGCCGTCCAGCTTTCAGAGTTCTTGGTTCGTTCCTTTTTCTGGGTTCAGATGCAGCCCCTCTGTTTCAGGGCATGACTTTCCCCTGTGTTAAGTCTGTCAGCCTGACAGAGTTGTTGGCCTGAGTCTTGTGTAACAGAGCCTCGACCGTCATTGTCCGTCCCAGCCCCGTCCTCTTTGCCAGGGAGATTGTGCTCGGGTACACGCAACTCTCCAGACTCTCCTGGTGGACTTTCTGTGGGTCTCTTAAGTCCTGCTGCCTGGGTCAGATCACATCTGAGACTGGGTCCTGGCTTTCTCAGTGCTGCCCCAGGTCACTGTGTGTCCCTGTCCCCATTCCTGTCTGTCAGTTAATACAGACCTATCACGAAGAGAACCTAGACTCAGCTTTGTATCCATTTTCCACCAAGGTAGGTCTGTGGGGTGTCAAGGGCTAGACTGGTCTGGGAATAAGAATAAGAATCAGAAAAGAGCCTGTTTGTCTCATTAGATCCAGATATGTAGGCCACGAAGAATTGGACCTCATTTCCATCGTTTCTGAAAAGTAGGATTTATTTGATAATGTAATATAATAATCTAAGATTCTTTAAGTTTATAGCATAAAACATATACCCAAGAAAGGAGGAAAAGGATACTTATTCATGTGTCACCTGTCCCTGTTCCATCCCTACCAAGGAAATAAAACATATACATTTAAAAAAAAAAAAAAACCAAGCCCACCCGTAACCTCCGACCATGGTGCCATTTCTCACTGATGTGCTAGGGTGAAGAACTACACTATAGAATGACAGACACTATAGAACGACAGGTCCTGTGTCGGTCGTGTATCGCTGGTCCTACCAGGAGGTAAAAGCCTTCCAGGTGATACTGGCCTCCTTCCCAGGCCTTGTCGGGTCTAAAGCCCCAGCAGGGTTGTTAGTCTTTTGCCCACTGTTCACCTCTGCCGCTGCCACCACCAATTTCCCTGACATAAACACTATTTATTATGTATCACCGAGCAGAAATACCGTATCAATCCTGTTCACTAAGTAATAAACCTTCCCATTAATCCAAGCCACCTGAACAGCAACGCTGACCCCTGCACTGCTTCCTGAGGTTTCAGTCACTGGTGCCTTTGCAAGAACAGCACACATTTTGGGTTTTCACCTTGTCAGTTTCAAATAAAAACACTGAGAAAGCGTAGGGAAGCGTCTGGCTCACACAGCCCAGCTCTACGCCCCGAGTGACCGGCCCTCCCCTTTTTGGCCCTCTCGCAGCCACCGAAGACAGTCCTGAGCTGGCCGTCAGTTCCGAAGTGGAGGAGGGGGCGCCCGGAGCCCGCGCTCACAGCCCGCACACCTGGGCTACTTTCACTGGAGTCGGAGAGCGCACGCTGCGATCTCTCACCAACGGCAGTACGACTCCCGGGGATGTGGAGCGCTCAGCGGCGACGCCCAGAGACGCGGAGCACCCGACTCAGCGGGGGAACGTGACGGCGACCTGGGATGCCCACCCGGTCTCGGGTTCACTGGCAGCCTCGCGAGTCCTCGGAGGTGACAGAGGCGATGGGCAGGATCTCTTGCCGCATTCCCTCAGCTCATCTGTCACTTTGCTTGTGATCCTAGAGTGATTGAGTTCACTGTCAACCCAGAACGTGCCTTACCGGCTCCCTGTGAAGAGGACTTTCCGGGTTCTCCCACCTCCCCAACACTTGCCCCAGGCATTTGCGGTGCTGTCGGCCAGGATGCTTGCCATAAAGAAACCTGGCTATGTTGTGGCTTAGGCCAGTCTCCTGGGAAAGAAATATCTCATTGTACAGAATGGAAAGTTGGGAGGGTTTTCCTTTTTCCATTTAGGCATAACAATTGTTCTATTTGGGGTCTTAAGAGCTTTTCAGATACTAATTTGCTTTCATCAAAAAAGGCCTGTGGAAGGAATTTGGACCTGTTCCCTATTTTTCGGCCCCTGGCCCCGCTTCTCTTTTATTACCATTTATTTCCCCTGCTGCCGCTGTGCTCCTCACAGGAGGGCAGGTCTGCTCACTGCAGACTCAAAACCCTGCCTGCCTCCCTGTACTGTCTCTATCCAGAGAAAGTGTGTCACCCCCAGGCGTTCTTGGGTGGGACACTGAAAGTCTGTCTCGTGGTGCAGGTTCACAGATGTCTGTTTAGTTGACCTAACTTTGGTTTTTCCCTTTGCAGTCACTGGAATGAGCTACGATGCAGTGAGTGGCACACACCCTGAACACGGGACGTCCAGTGACTACACAGACCACACCTACGTTTCAGCTCCTTTCACCAAAGGGGAACGGGCACTGCTGTCCATTGCAGACCACAGTTCATCCTTGGACGCAAGGGAGAGTTCCACCTCTTCTGTTAAGATCTCAAGCTCTTTGCATTCAGACTCTTCTTCCTCTTCTCAGGCTCAGGCAGAGAGAAGCAACGTCTCATCCCACGATGGGGAATACGCTCAGTCTTCCACTGAGGCACTAGTTCTGCGCACGGCCAGCCCTCCATCCCGCACACCCCCCGTTAATCTGCTGACCACTCTGGTTCTTCTGGACACCGATGCTGAATCCGTTGGCGATACATCATTGTCTTCTTCGTCAGGGCCCCCCTTGCCCCAGCCCTCAGTGTCACAGGCCTACCGGTTGTTCTCGTCAACCTTGCCATCGACCAGGGCCTCCACTCGCCCACTGCAGTCCGCCCCTCATGTGCCCACACCTTTGTCTTCCTTGCCACCACCCTCACTAGTTTCCCTGACAGCATCTGCCCCCGTCTTGCCGTCTGTCTCACAGACAATCCTCCCACCTTCATCTTCTACCCTGGTCCTGCCCAAGGCAAGGGACACTCCTGTGACTTCAGCCTGGACGTCGATAATGGCATCATCCGTGGCAATGCCCCCCAGCAGTCCAACAGCAGATCCTAAGAACCAGAGCAGCCCACACCTTGGGAAGATCGTTACGGAATCAAAGCCACAGAGCCTGGAGACTCTGCCCGTGGAGGCCACGGAAACTGTAACAGTGAGGTCTACTCTGGGGATCCCTTCGCCCCTGGCCTTAACGGAGTCCTCCACTGAGCAAACCCTTCCAGCCACGAGCACCAGCTTAGCCCAGACGTCTCCAGCATTGGTAGCTACCACTCTCCAGACCTCTCGTCCCCCCGTGCCCAGCCCCCAACCCCCGTCAAGCACAGCATCTCTGACGGGTGGTCCTACAACAGTACAGACAGTGGCCGGAAAACAGCTCCCGCCAACCAGTCCTGAAATTCTAGTGGTACGCATCTCTACAGAAGGTGCCATCACCACAGAAAGGAACCCAGTGAATAGAGATGCTGCCACCGGATCGATCGCCCTGACCAGTGCGCCCACATCAGCAAAAGAATGGACCACGGGGCTTGCCCCTACAGAAGAGCACAGCCTGGCTTCACATTTCCTCAGAACATCTCCTTCCCCGCAAAGCACACCTGTTTCTACAGCTAAGGTGTTGACATCTACGTCGACCACCTTCACTGCTCAGAGCAGCACCCAGTCATGGACAGCACCGTCATCTCCAGCCTCAGGTAGGACACAGTCGCACAAGCACACTGAGGCTGCACAGGGCTCGGGGTGGCTGGTATCCGCCATAGGACAGTGTCCGCTTTGTGATCTCAGATGCTTTCTGTTGGAGCACTTAAATCAGAAAAGAATGTCACAGTGACAGTTTTCTCAACCCTGAGTTTCAGAATTCTCCCTGGAGAAAGAGGAGAGGATGCCGTTGCCCATGTGTGACATCAGCAGTAGTGCCGTTGTAACTTGTAATGCCCCGTAATTGCAAGAGCTTTTCAAGCATGCCTGTAACTCTAGCAAGGCCAGAGTGGGGTAGTGAAGCAGGATTGAAGGGTGGAAAACTGGAGTCAAGAAGCTTTAGGTGGCCTGTCTGAGACACAGAGGGAGCAGGTACCTGCTCCCAGATCAGAGCCACGAGCTTCTGAGTTAGTCAGCCAGTCCCCCAGTCACCGGGGAAACGTCTCTTGATCCAGGGGAGCCCAGGCTCCTTTGTCTCTCTAAGATTATGATGTCAGTGCTTTCCCACAGTGACTGTGTGACATTGCACTTGAGGTTATATATCTTTATATCCATGTTGAAGTTGCTGGGACAAGGGAAATAAAGCCACCCACATGATTCTTTATCACTTAAGGAAAGGTAGAAGGAAGTAGGATGATACCTCCTTTGATGTCAGGGACAAAATTTCCTGGATATTTAGCTTGTCCAGACTCAGGAAAGGAAAACTGCTGTTGGTGAAGGGGTGAAATGGGGACTGAAGGGAGGAGGGAAGAAGGGAAGGGAGTTAGAAGCAGAGTTGCAGCCAGGCAGCCATCATCCAGCTCGTGGCTGGAGGGCCATGGGCCCCACGCAGCCCCGCAGAGCCCTGATGCATCGGTGCCCCCTTCGTGCCAGTGGTCCGAGCCTTGCTGGGAAGTGGAAGCTGGCTCCTTCTTCTGGCAAGTTTGGGATCCCTGCTTCAGGACTCACAGCCTTCATTTCCAGATGCCAAATATATTCCAATACCAGGTAGAACATAATTCACAAGTGTCCCTTAAAGCCAATTATAGCCATTGCAGTGATAACTATAGGTGAGTATTAGGAACATTGTTACTGGCTGTTGCTATGTCTTTCGTGACAGAGTCCACGGGTGCAGTGTTTGTACGTATAGGTGCTATGCTCATGCGGGTGATCTTAGGTAGATACGAAGTAACAGTGAGGAGCAGGGACACCATCTTCAGGTTTAGCCCATTTGTCTTCAGGGTTATTCTGGAGTAAGAACTCTTGACTTCTGCCTTCTCTTTCTCATTCTACCACTGACTTTTCTCCTCGGAGATGATTTTTCTCCTTCTGTTATGAGTTTTGGCTTTTCTAAATGTGCATCAGAAACCTTTATTAGGCAGTGATTGTATAACTGTAGCATGACAAGGCCAGTTATACAGACCCAAACAGAGAGTGTGGTCACTGCACCTGAGAGCTGGGAGTCCAGGAGTTCAGTGGAGCTTGTGCATCGCCAGGGCCTGGATGAATTAGACAGGCTCATGGTCACACCGCGTAAAGAGAGGGTGTCGTCGTGTTCACCTGCGGGCATCGTTCTGAAGGATTGCGTGTTACGTGGAGGGCCGGTTACAGTGTGAGACCTTTAGAAAAGAGAAAACTTGGAGCAGGGAGGATGGTTGATCAGGCATCATTTTCTCCTTAACGTGTGTTTTAAATTGGCATTGATCCAAGTAGAATTTGTTAAGTATCCCAAGGCAATGTAATCATCGTTCCCAAGCCAAGGGACTTGTAAGCAGTATTTGGATTTGAACCAGCTCCTGCATTTAGGGATCCAACTGTCTAACACGTGTGTATGTACACAGCTAGTGCCAGCATCCAGTCCCAATACATCTCTTCTGCACCTCTGGGAACCCATTCTATTTCATAGTGTGGCCTTTCAGGGCAAGTACACAGAAATAAGCAAGAATCAAACATTAGCTGGGAGAATTAAATATTTACCTAGCACTGCCCTTACCTTTCCTGTGTGATTAACTGCTTTATATCTGAAATGTGTTTTCAGTTAACAGCTGTGCCACTAACCCTTGTCGTCACGATGGGAAATGCGTTGTGGACCCCACCAGCCGTGGGTACCAGTGTGTGTGCTCACCTTCCTGGCAAGGAGATGACTGCAACGTGGGTAAGAGGAAAAGTCATCTGCAGTGGTCTACAATACAGTATCACATTGAGATAGGCAGTAAACTCCCTTTTCCTCCAAAATGTAGGGGAGTAAGATTTTAAAATTCATACCCTGCTTACTTGAGAATTAGCATGCTTATGTGTTGTCTGCAGAGCAACGTCGGACGATGACATTGACGAGCCTCCACGATCTGGCTTCCTTATGTGGGCTCCCTACAGCCCTGCCACACTGGACCATCCACCACTCCCTGAAAGCCCCTGCACTTTCCTGCTGACCTTCACTGGGCTGGTGCCCCAGCCGAGAATCCCCCTACCCACATCTGCTGATTAAAATTCTTGCAGTCTTAGTCCAGATGTTATTTGAAATAGTCCTTAATTCTCCCTTCCATCAAAATCATTACTTTCTCTTTACTTTCAAATCCTGCCTTATATTTATAGTTAGTTGTACTCATGGCTGCCCCCACCCTCAGTAGACTGGTAGCGCCTTGAGAACAAGGGTAGTGTCTACTCATTTCCAGGCCCCATCACACCCAGTGCCATTTGGCCCTTAGAAGTGCCCCTCGTACTGGATTATGATTGTGCTGCCTGCTGCAGATTCACTGTGACCTTGTGTTCCCTTCTCCGCAGATGTGAATGAATGCCTCTCAAACCCCTGCCCACCCCTGGCCATGTGCAACAATACTCAGGGATCCTTCACCTGCAGATGCCCAGTGGGGTACCAGCTGGAAAAAGGGATATGCAATTTGGGTAAGAGAGTTTGTCTGTCTTGGAATTTTCTCTGCACCACAATGCATTTTGCAAAATAACATTTATTGTTTTTCTCCCTAATCAAAATCGATATTTGCCCAAGGAATAAATTTAAGGAATATAGAAGGGAGTGGAAGACACTGCCTATTATTCCACCACTCAGAGATGTAACACCTTATTTGCAGTCTTTTTTAGTGTGCATTATATTTTGATATAGTTGAAGTCATATGGTATTTGTACAAACTTTATACCTTAAACATTTTTCCATTTTATTAAAACTATTATACAAACTTTGTAATGACTGCATAAATATGCCATCATTTGTGCATAACACTATTTGCTTAACCATTCCACCCTACGGTTAGGGGGAAAAAAATCAGAAGAATATTCTAACCAAAGAGTTAAAAAAAAAAATTTAGGGAGAGAAAAAAGAGAATAAAACCCCGATTATCTTACCACATTCACACATTCTTTTCGTTTTTAAAAACGATCTTCGTGGGCTTCCCTGGTGGCGCAGTGGTTAAGAATCCACCTGCCAGTGCAGGGGACAGGGGTTCGAGCCCTGGGCCAGGAAGATCCCGCAGGCCACGGAGCGGCTAGGCCCGTGAGCCATGGCCCGTTTTTAAAAACGATCTTCGTGGGCTTCCCTGGTGGCGCAGTGGTTAAGAATCCACCTGCCAGTGCAGGGGACAGGGGTTCGAGCCCTGGGCCAGGAAGATCCCGCAGGCCACGGAGCAACTAAGCCCATGTGCCACAACTACTGAGCCTGCACTCTAGAGCCCACGAGCCACAACTACTGAAGCCCGCGTGCCTAGAGCCCGTGCTCCGCAACAAGAGAAGCCACTGCAATGAGAAGCCTGTGCACGGCAACGAAGACCCAACTCCGCCAAAAATAAATAAATAAATAAATTAATTAATTTAAAAAAAAAAAAAAAGATCTTCATGTTCTTGTCCACAGACAAGATACAGTTTTTACAAAGCTACTGCCATAATTGTATCATACAATTTGTCACATTTTGATCCCGAATTTAATATTTTATGAAGCTGGTTGGTTTTAGATATAATCTCCATTTTACAGGTTAAAAAGCAAACAACCCAAATGAAAACTAAGTCCCTGACAAAGTACTAAGTGGCCCAGCTTGTACAACCGCTTGGTGAGACACCAGGTTTGCAGCCCACAGTCCTTCCATCACACAGTGCTGTGTTCGTTCTGGGAGCTTTCTTGCACACAGGGTGTGTAATCTGTGTTAGAGTGCCGAGGTCAATGAAGAACTTGAAGAAATTACAAGTGAGGAAGATAGAGTTATCTAAGCTGGATAGGGGGCTGGTGGGTACAGTGACTCAACTTGGAATCATCTTATGTTGACCCGTGTCATACTCAACACGGAAAAAGTGCTCAGTAAATGTGTTTTTGAGAGAGCAAATGTCTGTGTCCTTTGAAAGTGTTATTTGCATGACTTGCATTGCCCATAGGCTGAGGGGAATAATCAGAGTTTTTAAGAAGGTGGTGTCAAATGACAAAACTAAAACAATTTGGTAACGAATTTGAATTCCTTTACTCAAGGGAAAGCAGTCCATGGACTGGGGAAGTACAGGGCCTCACAAGCAGTGGAAGGAACACTCTTTCTGAGCCACTTTGGGCAAGAGTGGGTTTTATAGCACGTAGAAGCAGCACCACGGACACAGGACATGATTGGCTGGGGTTGCATATCTGACCTTATTGAGAAAGATCAAGGAACAAGGAAATAAGTACAGAGCCCAGAGTTGGCTTCGCTGTTGGGGATTGGCTGACTGATATGCTGCATTACTGGTCAAGGGGAGCATTTACAGGAACTCTAAAGTTTGACTTGCTGACGTGGCACCCCAGGCAGGTGCAGCTCCATCTTGGGGCTAGAAATGTATTTCAGTAGTTGGTACCCTACTAATATAATGGTAGAATTTAGAAAATTGTTTAAAATACAAGGATCAAGTCAAAGCGTTATTTTTAAGGAAGAAAAATCTGGGAATATAGACATCAGTCAAAGTCGAGAAGTCCTCGTATTCTAGTAGATTATTTGCAGTTGGGTCACCTATTCCATTTAGCTACACCCTGTAAGAAGTCAGCAAGGAGTTTTCAGTTTAAGAATGGAGATGATGGAAATGATTTTATTTTGAAACAGTATGGAAAGTACACTTGCCAGGGACTCAAAGGCCAGGCTTCCACCTCCATGTCCAGCACCTACAGCACACTGACCCCTGAGCATCAATTTCCTCATCTGTAAAATCAGATTACCACCTGCTCTGCTTCCCACTCAGGGTTATTATGAAGATCAAATAAATAATACATTTGAGCAAGCTTGGAAAATGGTAGGGGTCTCCAGATGGGAGGTATCCTTTGACATTAGTCTTCTAATCTCTTGGACCAGAGCTGAAAGCAGTGAAAATGATAAACTACTTTGAATATAAAGCAATAATTTTGGATCTTTAAAAAATCATTTAGATAACCTGTGTAAATCAACAGTTAAAAATTGCCCTAAAGCCAGATGATGTAACTGCAGCGTGAAGATGGGAATGTATCTGGGAGAGGGCAGGGCTGGGGGGACACCGCGGTGCCTTTTTCGTATTCACACAGATGCAGAGGCCACATTTACTGTCCTGTTTCAGAAGAGATCTGTGTACCTGATGGTTACCATATGTATGTTTCTGCACAGAGTCTGGGCACAGACCTAGACCTGTGAGATGGGAGGATGAAGGGGTGGGGTGACTGTTCTGGAAGCCTGTGTGTGGAGGGTCCCACAGGCACCATGCATCAGGAGGAGAGCCACTTATTGTGTTAACAATCATCTTTCCTTTTTCAAGTCATTTAGCTTCATTGTTCATAAACATCAGAGGAATATGCAAATTAGAGCATGCTGAAGCTCTTTCATTTGGCCAGGAATGTTTTCAAAGAGCTCCCTGCTTCTCAGAAAGAGTCCTAAGCAGCTGGCTTCACTGAACTGTAGAACAAGCAAAAAGATGTTAAATAAGGATTAAGGGCTTTAGACAGTAAGTATAAGATGTTAAATGTTTTCCCCGGCTCATTTGTGGGCCTTTTTCTTAATTCAGCAGGCAAGCTTTCTATGAAAGAGCAGCTTCATGTGTTTCTGTGTTTGGGTTTATTTATATTTTTTTCTTGTCCAGAGGGAAAGATAAGAATTTAATCTAAAGGAAGATAAGAGCCAGATATAAAGCAGGCTGTCCTAATTTTTGATTGCCTGCCCATTTGTAAGTTCTGTCACCCTCAGACCCAATCAGCACAAATTGATAACTAGAATTTTATTTTATGAGTGAAATGGGCCTTGAAAATGGGGCTATTTTCTTTCATGTCTGAACCCAACAGTATCTTGAATATGGGTTGTTTTCATTATATGGCTTGTAGTCGTGGAGTCTGGCAGCCCCCTGAGTGGAGTCCTGCTACAGATGTTTGACACCTTTCTCTGTAGCCACTTGGTTGTCCTTAGACTATGACCTTCCTCAGGGGGCTGGGGGTTTAGGGGGAAAGAAGAACTTGGAAGAGGGATACACATGACGTTAAATGTTCATTTGGGCCCTTGGGAGCTGGGTGATCTTGGGAAGTAACCTGGCTTCTGGAAGCCTCTTTTATCAATGATAGAACAGGCATTTCCTCTGAGCTAGAGGAACGGGGAATGGATGGAGGTGACTCTCATGAGAAGAGGAAACCAGAGCACGCCCTTGAGGTGGAGGGCTGGCTAAGTTGGTAAAAGACCTAGGGAGAAAGAGCATTCCTCCATCCGAAGCTTTATAGGGGCCCACGAGCACTTGTCTTTCCAACCCCACGTCTCCCTCAACTCTTCCTGGAAGTGTGTTCTTTAGACCAGCTCATCTCTCTTCTCTGTTACAGCTTCACTGAGCATCTAAGATGTGGAGGCCACTGGAGAGACGAGGAAAGCTCACTCTCTCAGAGCCCTCGCACATACGCAAAAGGCTCTTTGGAGCCTCTCACCCAAAGGTCTGCTCAGACTGAGCCTTCAGCTCAGCTCAGTAGGTGCTCCCATTGCTAGAGGAACCCCGAAGAGGCAGGAGTGGTCTCCACCCTCCAGGAGAAAGAAATGCACAGAGAGCATCCTGGGAGGTGGAGGAAAGCTGGGTGCCTTGAGATTTACAGACACTCAGCCTTGCGTAGGTGGACCTTGTGAGGTCTAACAGGTTATGTTTTCATTTTCAGTTAGAACCTTCGTGACAGAGTTTAAATTGAAGAAAATGTTTCTTAATACCACCGTGGAAAAACATTCAGACCTCCGTGAAGTTGAAAATGAGATCACCAAAACGGTAGGTTTCCCGAAAGGCATCTTCCTGCTAGTCCTTTGTTTTCTAGAACAGATTTTATTCAGAATCGGAAACCTCCTGGGGATCAGCTGTATCTCCTGGGCTGTTCATTTCTATTATATTTGGAAGGTGAACTTTAGGGTAAAATTAAAGGCCTCTCAGAAGTAGAAAGGAGCTGTTGAGAACCAGTGATGCCTGTAGAAGCATTTCTTCTAATGTGTCTTCCCATGCAGGCTTTATCTGTGCCTTGGCATTTCTTTTCCATGTTCAGACTCATAGTTACAGACATTTAGGTGACATGCACCAATAAGAGCTGTTGGTGAAGCGGAAAGACCCAGAAAATCTTACTGTCCCATCTGCTGTTGACACGCTGTGTGATTTTTCTGTCTGTGTTTTGGAACCTGGAGAGAATGATGCTTTTTTCTCAAGGGAATGCCAAAGGTGGAACAGTTAATCCTATTATCCAGGGTTGAGAATTCACTGAGTAGATTATCTAGGGGCCTTTGATTCTTCTTCTTTCCCTCCTTGCCTGCTTTTTGTCAGGAAAAAGACAAGAAAGAAAAAAAGAAAAATGGAGAGGAAAGAAGAAGAGATAGAAATGAAGCTCAGATAGTAAATTTTGCCTCTCAGCTGCTACTGTAGTCTAAGATTTGGTGCTCAGAAAAATTGAAATTTGCCATTAAAATAAGTTTTAGAGATTGATTTCTGATTTTAATTTTACTGGTTCTTTATGGGTAAGAGTGTATTAGCCAAAACCTATAGGATTTTATGGGACCATGGGTTTTATTTGTATAAAATGTAGATTCTGATTCCATTTCTGTATCTACTGAGCATCTACTCTGTGACAGGCACTTTACCAGATGCGTCACTCCTATAAGAGGTATTGCCAACACTTTTACAGAGGGAAAACTGTCAGGCTCTGGAAGTTAGTGACATTGCCTGAGTTTACACAGAGCAGGTGCAAAGTTAGAGACCCCTCTCACTTCTGACACCAATTGCGAGTTTGGGGGTCCCCAAGAAACCCTCAGTTTTTTTTTGTTTGTTTGTTTTTTTGTTTGTTTGTTTTTTTTGTGGTACGCGGGCCTCTCGCTGTTGGGGCCTCTCCCGTTGCGGAGCACAGGCTCCGGACGCGCAGGCTCAGCGGCCATGGCTCACGGGCCCAGCCGCTCC
>NC_041214.2:89715966-89725934 GCF_002837175.3 Physeter macrocephalus | reverse complement strand
GCCCAGCCGCTCCGCGGCATGTGGGATCTTCCCGGACCGGGGCAAGAACCCGGTTCCCCTGCATCGGCAGGCGGATTCTCAACCACTGTGCCACCAGGGAAGCCCAACCCTCAGTTTTTATAATGCACTAGAAGGACTCACAGATCTCACTGAAAGCTGTTATACTTGTGGTTACGGTTTATTACAGTGAAAAGATCCAGGTTACAGTCAGCTAAGGGAAGAGATGCGTGGGGCAGAGTCCAGGAGGGATTCAAATTCAGTGCTTCCCATCATCATCTCCCCATGGGGTCATGGACAGGGTTAACTCCTCTCAGCAATGATGTGTACAATATTCATAGAGTATCACCAACCAGGGAGACTCACCTGAGCCTTGGTGTCTAGAGCCAAAACACAGATAGTCAACTGCCCATATGGCTGACCTCAGTCTCCAGCCCCTCTGGAGAGGTAACCCTTTGGGTTACCCTTTGTAACCCCAAACCCCACCATAAATCACACTGTTAGATTATCTGGAGCAGCCCAGGGTCTCCAGGTAAACAAAGGCAGGACGTTCCAAAGGCTTAGAAATTACCTCCCAGGAGTCAAGGGCCAGACCTCTCTTTGCGTAAGGTCGAATTCTTTACTATATGACAGGGTTTTACGTCTACTAACCCTATACCTGGTGTTCTTGGCACTGCACCGCAGCTGCCTCTTAGTTCGGTTGTAGGTCAATATTTCCTTCTAAGATAATACAGCGGCTGAGAAACTCGTGCAGAGGTACAGTCCTTCCCGTTACACGGTGCTCAGTGACTTATCTGATTTGCTAATTTTTACCCAGTATCAACATATAATTTATTAGTGATGTGACATCCCCACCCCCAAGATATAGTGAAGATTTGGCTATGACTAGAGAAGATTTAGGCTATGACTCAAGTAGCCTTTCCCAAGGTGCCGTTCTGTTCTGAAATGTGCTATTTCTGTTTTTTCCTGGGAAAAAAAGTTTAGGTAATAATAATAATAAATCATTACCTTGTGAATATAAAGCAATGTCATACAAAGCCAAAAAAGGTTTTGATAGCATCCCATGTTTGAATCCATCTTGTGAAGGGTGAGATGTGTCTGACACAGAGGCTTTGTAGACAGGTGGGTTGCATTGGTCAAGGTCTTGAGACCCTCTGCTTCATAAAAGGAATCCCCAGACCCTACTGTGGGTGGGGGAGTGGAGAAGCAGGCATGGTACTTCATGCCCCACAGGGATTTTCTGCTCTTTCCAAGGGCACAAGGCAAACACAGGGAGAGTCGCTCTTAATTTGCTCTCAACAAAAGGGCTCTTGACCCATGTAATGTAATTTCCTATGGAGAGCCTTATTGAAGAGGACCTATCTGTGAGTTAGGTCAACTCATTGTAGATTATGAGGGGTCTGTGTCGGGCCTGCCAGACCTGGGGTAGCTGAAAGGAACCCAGCCTTTTCAGTGAGGCTTGTTCACTATGCAAAGTCCAAATAAACAGTTGCCTCTGAGGTTTTTGAAACCCTGGGTCTTAGAAGAGATCTGCTCCTTTGAAGATGTTTTGCATCCAAGGGTGCTGTTCTGAGCATCGTTTCCTGCCAAGATTTTCCCCACTGATTTACTATCTGCCTCTCTCCCTTTGTACTCATGGAACAACAGAATAAGAGCAGAAGGGCATTTAAGAAAGGAACAAAAAAGACACCACTCCTGCGTAAGGCCGCCTGCTGACAACTTGATGGCTGGAAAACGCCTATTTGATCCTGAAAATAGGAAATTCGTTCTAGGTTCAAGGCTTTTGTCTGACTCACAGTTAACGATAAACCTGTTCTTCCTTTCAGTTAAATGTGTGTTTTTCAACATTACCTGGTTATACCCGATCCACAGCTCATGCTTCTAGGTAAGTAACAGGATTATATTAGTTTGTGAACCAGTCTATGGAAAGGGGAGGATGTTCTAACATGGGTGATGGCAACAAAACTGTGCCTTGTTTTGATTGGGCCCTAGGGTGATCCAGGGCCAAGGTCACTGGAACTTCATACTCTCCCAGGCCCTCACTGGAGAATGGGGAGGGCACTCATTTTCCAAAAGCCCTGGGGCCCACATGTCATTTTAGGACAATTAAAACCTACATATTTTGCCTGTAGGGAGCCCAGTGCGGTGGTGATGTCACTGCAAACCACCTTTTCCCTGGCCTCCAACGTGACGTTGTTTGACCTGGCCGACGGGATGCAGAAATGTGTCAACTCCTGCGGGGCCTCTGCTGAGGTCTGCCAGCTCTTGGGGTCTCAGAGGCGGATCTTTAGAGGTAAGAGGCCTTCTGGGAGGACCCCACCCATTCAGTTAGGCACAGACGGTGGGTAGAAGTGTAAGGCATTCAGGGCTCAGGTCCAAGAAACTTGTCACAGAACCAGGCTGTCTTTGAAATGGGCGTTAAGCACAAGGCCTTTGTGTGTGTGCATCTTTGTGTACACACACACACACACACACACACACACACACACACACACACACACACACACACACACACATACCAGAGTCCTGTACACACAGACCCCAGTCCTTGGCATACTGTTTCTATTTATTCTATACAGCATTAGTATTGGAAGGGATGTAGGAGCTGATGTAATGGAGCAAAAAACACTCTTCTTTCCCTTGAAAGGTTCCTATTCTCTCTGGGGAGATAGAAATTCACACACAGAATGTACATGCTTGTCAATGACTCCAAACCTTCATCTTCACATACCATTAGGTTAAAAAAAAACATGTACAGAATCACCCCTCTTTCTGTATATTTGTTTGCAAATTCTAAATGCACAGAAACAAGACTAGAAGATTAGAGGCCAAACCGCTCTCAGTCCATGATTTCTCTTTTCTTGTTCTTTATCTGTTTTTGTTGAAAGCTTCTACAGTGCATCTGATGTGAAGCAGCTGAAGAAAGGGGTTAGAAACAAGTTTGGAAGGCAAATTCGGGTCTTGGAGGGGAGGTTTCGCCTCTGGGATGGGAAAACTCTGCTGGAATCAAAAGTGCTTCCTCATGCAGGGGGGCTTGACCCTGCTGTGTCTCATAAGTGGTCAGAGCTGGCTCTGGTTGTCTCATTTTACTACACATAGGACTGGTGAGGGATGCAGAGTCGGAGGGAACCTCCCCATCTGGTGCCCAGATGCTAGACTAAGTTGTAGGTAGCAGGTTTGGTGCTCTGCCTGCTGGAGATCCAGGACGTTCCCGATGAGCCAGAGCTTTGTAAGAGCAGGTCTGGAGAGTCCTCCTTGTGGACTGTATTACAGAGCTGGCAGTTAACCTTTTGCTCAGGGATAAATGCTAGCGCTTTGCCCATTTAAGGGCTATTCACTTGAAAAAAAAAAAAAGAGAGAGAGAGAGAGCTAAGCATTCTGAAGTTGACGTTGCTAACATTCAGCTTCATTGGGGAATTGGTTAAAAAGTTCCTGCCCCATCACACTGTACTCTGCTTTGATTTTAGTTTCTTTCTCTTGCCAGTGATTTAAAGGTTCCAATTTTTCCTCCCCAGAAAGTAGGAAGGGGACCTTGCAGTTCACTAAACACGTGTGGAATACATGCTACGTGGTCAGCATTATATTAGGTTACTTTTTTGTCCTTAGTAAACGTATTTCATGTTTTGCAAATCAAGTGGCAAGATATTTGGATTTGTAAGGGCCATGCCCGTGGCAGCCCTGCCCACTCTCTGACCCCAATTCTTCCAACTGCTCAGATGTAGCTTACGGGAAAGCTCCTGTCTTCCTTGCCAGGGTCCCTTTTTTTTTTTTTTTTTTAAAGACTTTTTTTCTAGAGCAGTGTTAGGTTCACAGCAAAATTAAGAGGCAGGTACAGAGATTTCCCACAGACCTCCTGCCTCCACATGTACTGGCGCCCATTCTTTGCCTCTGCTTTCCAAGCCCTTGAGAACAAAGACGGCCATGCATCTTGGCTGAAAACAGCCTCACCTCTCTGTTTTCCCTCCCAGGGCTTCTCCAGGTTTTGCCAACACACTGCTTGGTCTCTCACTCACCTCTCTGAGTGCTAGAGAGGCGGGCTGGACAAGGGGGAGCTGTCAGCTTCTGACATCTGGGTGTTCCCAACACGTGGGAGGCGCCGGGCCACTCTGGACGCTGCCCTTGCAAGGGCAGGTTTTTCCCCTTCAATTCACAAAACATGTACTTCCTCGCCTTTCATAGAACTGTAGCTCTCATCTCTCCAGAGGTTTAGAGTCCTTGGAAATCCCCCAGGGAGCATCCCAGCCTCAGATTCACATAAATTCTCATTGTCTGTTTGGCGGATGTTATGCCCAGGAAGGACCATGGGAATTGTGGATGCAGAAAAATCACATCGCCAGGCTTAAAACGAAAACGGCATCATACGTGGTTCCATTGGATGGACTGATGACAGAATGTTCTTTAAGAATTTTGAGGATAGCAACCCCTCCATCGCAAAGGCGGGGCCAGCTTTCCCTGCCTTCAAGTGAATCTGCTTCTGTGCGGGGAAGAGTTGCTTCAGCAGGGCGAGCAGTATTTGCCAGCAGGCAGGATTCGTGGGCAGGGTGGAGGGAAAACATGACATTGGCTTCCAGAAAATATCTAATCAGGCCAGGCAACTCAGGCTGGCTGCTGCACCAACTAGTACCAGCCTGGACGGCCTTCTGTGCTGGAGATATTTCTTTATATTAAGGCTTTAGATGAGAGATTGTGGCCGTTTAGTGCCCCTCTGTGCCAGCTTCACCTTGTTTGCCTGGTGAGATTTTCCATTTTTCATTTTTCTCCCTTAAATACAAACCTTTCACAATAAACAAAGGAAATTGTATCACACACACCAGTAGGTTCTGATTTAGCATGCCAGCTTCCACTGATAAAGGCAGGAAATTCAGCTCTGAGAGCTGAAGTTGTGTCCTAAACTAACCTCCTGAGAACAAGCCACCCACTGGCCCCGAGGTCTTGAGACTCAGGCAAGGAGGCAGATGCCGGGGTCCCTGTCACCAGAACCTGCTTGGGGTGGGGTGGGGGCATAGCTTTCCTGTGTTAAGAGCTGGCACCCGGTTTCTGAATCGGTTGGTGTTTTCCTTAAGGTGGGAGAAGGGAGCCCACACCTCACTGCCCAGTGTACACGTGGCCCTTCCTCGGCTCTCTCCTCACGCTGAACTTGCTCACGCCCGCCAAAAACAGCGGCATAGATCAGTCTCACCCTGTACATAGTGTAAATAAGTTACTGTCCACTATCCAAGTCCAAGTGATTTCATATTTTTGTTCTATTGTCTGTATACCCCAATTACGTATGTTTTTTTGTCAGACCTACCTTAGATGGTAAAAAGCACCCTCGTTGTGTCCACTGTATACAACCTCAGAGAGGGCCTGCTGTATACAACCTGAGAGAGGGTTCACTGTGTACAGCCTCAGACAGGGCCACATGCCCAACAATGAATGCTTTCGGATAATAATGAAAGAGTTCTTTGTCATCAGTGAAATGAGCATGGCCCACGCGGCCAGGTGCTGACGATCCAGAGCCAAGCAAGCCCCAGGCCGGCGTCCACATAGTGGGCAGGCGGACAGTGACAGAGCACATACAGCCCGGCTTGCCTTCCACACCTCTCCTCGGAGTCAGTCCGCTGGGCAGCAGGCTACCCGCCACAGCAGGCGCTGCGCCCCTTTAGGCCAGACAGACACGGAGCCGGGACACACCTCAGCCGAGACAGGCCTTCTTCCTAAGAGAGCGGGTCACGCTTTCTGGGTTTGTGCCAATTCTCCCCTGCAGCCCTAGAGCGTGAAGGTGCAGAGGATCCCACCCGTCGAGGGTTGTGTTTGCAGGGGACTCTGGAGTTGGCGACGGCACCCCGTTTCTTCTGGGTTTGTTTTCTGCCCCGTGAACTTTTACTAACAGACCCGGGGGCCTACTGGGGGAGGAGCGACAGGAGGCAGTGCAGAAGTGCCCTCTGAGGGGAGCGGCACACCACGCAGGCTCTTTTGGAAACTGTTCTCCGAGCCTCTTGAAACAGAAAGTTCACGCCTCTTAGTGTTCGACGTGGAGGAGGTTTTGTTCTGTTTCACTGTCTTGTTTTTCCATTCTAGCGGGCAGCTTGTGCAAGCGGAAGACTCCAGAATGTGACAGAGAGACCTCCATCTGCACCGATCTGGACGGGGTCGCGCTGTGCCAGTGCAAGTCTGGCTACTTCCAGTTCAACAAGATGGACCACTCCTGCCGAGGTACCGCCGGCCTGGGGTTCTGTGGTCCAGGGGGCCGGGAAGGTGCTTTTATCTGCCTGGGGCACTCTCTCTGCTCTAGGGGTGACTGTTCTAATCTGGGGGTAACCGTTTCTAGTTATTTGGCTCCCAGCAGAGTTGAATACGTTATCTCCCTGGAATAATAGCATTATCTCTGACTGGTGCACACTGGTCTGGCCAACCAGATTCAAAGGAAAAGAAAAGAGAATGGAATGCCTGGGGTGGCCAGGCCTTTTTTTTTTTCCTCCTAATTAGAGGAAATTAGAAGAATTACTGTTTTAATTCCCAAAGCTTTATTCTATTGTCTGCTAATCTTTTAAAATGAAAATACCAGCACGGAAGCAGGGCTGTACCTTTTAGTGGTAGCTGGCAGCCCGGGAGGCCTGAGTCAGAGCCGCACTCTGCCTGGCCGTCCTGTATCATCTCGGGCAAGTCATTTGCTTCGCTGAGCTTGAGTTTCCTCTTCTGTGAAATGGGTGCAGTGCTACTTCATTGGATATTCTAAGAATTAAAGAGGGCAGTGGTTATGGAGGTACTTTGTAAGCCATCAGCCTTTGCTCTTGTATTTTACCCAGGTTGTTGTTGAACCAATGAGTTCTGGTTTTAAAGGTTTCACGGCAGAAACCTAATTCTGCTAATCTCTTAGGTGAGGATTAACTTCATCCAGTTTGAGACGAAGGCTGGTCAGTGAGTGCAGTGCAAGAATACTGCTTTAAAATAAAATGAATTCAAGTCCAGAGCACTGGGTACCCTGACTTACGAAACCCTGCTGCAGTTCGTGATCACAGGAAAACTAGCAACATAAAGGCATCATGTAGCCTTAGGCCTCGCATCACATGAGAACGTGTATGGCCCAGTTTTCCTGCTCAGTCAATGCCTACTGGTGACAGATGTACTGGACTCTGAGTAAAAATGGCATCCTGGGGAAAGGTGACATGCCGCTTATTTCTGTCAGGACTTCCCATTAGAGGAGAGGATAAAAATACATTTCAGGGCAGTGCTCTCATCCTGAGCTTCAGACCCTCTGACGTAGGTGCTTTGAAAGGGCACCTTCTCAGCTCTGCACACAGGCCCTGGGTGGGGTTTGAAGAGGGGGCCCAACTCTCTGGGGCAACAGGCCTGATTCTGAAGCTCACAGCGCTTCTCAGTGCCCTGTCAGTCTGCTGCTTTGATACAGAGGTGATGCTTCTTAGTTCCCTCTTATCTGGTTTCATGCAAAGTGCTCCCGGCCCATCTTAGAAACTGGGACACTGAGCCCACTTCATGTGTGAAGGTAACCTCTGCTGACGTCCATGTGTGCTGGAGGCCGTGTGGCTACATGGGGCAGTCGTTTCTGTACGCAGTGCCTCTGCAATTTCAGGTGGCCTCAAGAGCAGCCCTGCCACCTTTGCTTCTGGCTGGCATGAGTCATTTCCCTCTCTTTCCAAGTCAGTAGTTCTATAATTGTGTCGCTTACAGACTAGCATTAGCAACAGCAGAGCTGTCAAAGATTTACCAGATGCAGTGACACAGGCACCGGAAACCTTATGTCTATCAAGTAATGACCAGAGAATCGGCATAAGAAAACCGTGGTTAGCTTTTGGGCTTGTGGCCGAGGCCCTATGCAGCCTGGTTTCTGCAGTATCCTGTTGGTTAGATTTTCACCCATGGCCATCAGAGCTCCATGAATGGATCCCGGAGCTCCTTGGGCCACAGCCCGCTCAGCTGGGTTCTGAGGGGTTACAGTGACATCTTCTGGCCATTGGTGCTGGAGCACAGGGGAAGTTAAAAGAAGTACCCTCTTGGACACCTCAAATCCAGGGTCAGTCCCTGGTGTAAATCAAGGATAAAGGCATGTGGGTGTGTGTTTTCTAAATCTCTGCAATTAACAGTTGTACATTAGCAACTGCATATTGTTCTTTATTGTATGCACACACACAGCTTCTCAGTGTCTCACGTAAAATGTCTTTACCAGACTTTCAAAGCATCATGTAAAATTAAAGTAGGTGTCCTTCCTGTAGATGTCTTAGCTTCCTTCCATCATGCAGATATCCTGATGAATTCCAGCCACCTGTTTGCAGGTCTCTTTCTCTGACTAGACTGCAGATACCTTGGGTGCCTGTCTCTAGAATATGCTTGCACATTATGGGGTTCCATAAATGTCTGTTGAATGAACAATTGGATGATAGGGCAGCATATATGATAGGACAAGATTGGCAGGTCTTGATTTGGTTTCCTACAAGGGAAAAAAAGAGCCCTGAAGACTCCACCATGTACTTCTGGCCTTTTATTTAAAAGTCCAGAAGGCTCAAATTTGCTTGTGTTCCATATCAATAGGGGAAGCCCACTTTGGGTGTATATGCTGGCTGTTGCCCATTCATTTCATCTTCAGTGTTCTGCGGGTGAGGGTCCCTCTAGGGCATGGAGATGGGGAGCTGGATCCTAAGGCGCACTGGAGTGCCTTATGACAAGGTTTCCCTCCAAGAGCCCCTAGAGCAGCACCAAGCCCACGGTAGCACTCAGTCTTTGATGAATGACTGAATGAGCCCATCTGAAAACACCAGGGAGCCAGGCCACTTCTGAAGCCAAGTGAAAACAGCCCAGTGCATCAGCTCATAGGCAGGACAACAGATGGACCTTACATCTGGCTGGATGACAGCCACAGGGTGGAAAGCTCCCACCCAGCAGATGAGGGTTGGGTGGGTAGATTTGATGTAAAAATATTTCCAGGAAGAAGTGTTCAGAATAGAACAGACTAGTGTGACATCAGCCTGACTCAGTGCTGAGATGGGTGGGGAAGAGTCACTGGGATGCCAGCAGTCCCTGTATAGCTGCGCTACAGACAGAGCCATGGGTCATCCAGGGGCGGCTTCCCCTGCTCCCACGACCCGGCCATAGCACAAGGACTGCCAGGGCATGGTGCTTTCCACGCCAGGGAGACAGGAGGTCTCAGCTTGTTCCTTAGAGAAGGCCCCAGCTGAGTAAGGCCAGCTCAGAGAACTCAAAGGTATCAAAGATTTGGGAGAGGGACCTCATTTCTCTTCCCTGAAGTGGGATATGATTATGCTCTACCTTGTTGCAAAGAAGATTTGAAGTGCCTAATGAAAATTCATTGTAACAAAATGAGATTTAATTTAAAAGGTAAATCAGGTTGAAGGAGAAATAAAATGACTACTCTGTTGAGGCCAGAAGGCAAATGAATGTGCAGAAAGATATACCTTAAGTTCCCGCATGTTTCCTAAAGATAGGCCACTCACTCAAGTTCTGAGCTTCCTGGACACTGAGGCAGAGAGAAACATGATTTTGAAAGAAGTGGCGACCATCAAATAAAGTACAGTTCTTTAGGCCCATCCCCATTTTTCTAGGCCCCAGGACCCACGAGAAGTTTCTCTGGAGCATCCACGTCACGAGGTTACTGAGTGGTATTGTGGCAGTGTGGTCCGTGACAGCCTGTGATAAATACCCTAGGGGCTTGCCTGGGGCTGCTGCTAGTAATAGGTTGCCCTTAATAAAGAGAGAGTAGCTCAGGAAAAGTGATTCCAGGGGGCCAAACAGTGCAGTGCAGGCTCACAGCTCGTGATCTGCTGTGAGAGAATTTAGATTATTTAGAACAGTATTTTCCAAACCATTCCACAAAACTCTAGTGATATATCGATAGTCTATGACAACAAAGTAGATACTAGAAACATTTAGTGTCTAACATTAAAAAATAGAAGCAGGGCTTCCCTGGTGGCGCAGTGGTTGCGCGTCCGCCTGCCGATGCAGGGGAGCAGGGTTCG
>NC_041214.2:89705165-89715852 GCF_002837175.3 Physeter macrocephalus | reverse complement strand
GCCGCGGCAGAGGGAGGCCCGCATACCACAAAAAAAAAAAAAAAAAAATAGAAGCAAAAAAAAAAGTTAAGCACATCTACGTAGTTAATATTATTATGCACTGATCCTTAAAGGAGGATGCAGGAGGCCTGTGAGAGATCTCCCATCCCAGCCTGCAGGGCGTGCAGCCTCTGAGCCACGTGTGCTGCTGGCACTCACATCTCACCATCAGCGTGTGTGCTATCTGTCCAGAGATCACTGCTCTACGCTACGTACCTTTTCTTACCTGTGATTCTTGTATGCAGTGCATGGCATACATTAATCATGAATCAAATTTCTATCATTCCTTGCAGCAGTGAATTTGTCCGAGAGGAGATTTTTTATTGTCTACTTTCATCCAAGCATGCATTACAGCTCATGGTGTTCTGTCAGCTTATTGTAATGCTGAAAATGTTCTGTGATCAGATCAATTCAGGAACTGCTGATCCAGGGGAATGGCTGGCCCACAGGCCTTCAGTGAAGCAGTGGTCCATGAGCTGCACTGCCAGAGGGCTCAAAGCTGTGGTCTTGGGTGATGTGCTGATTAGGGCTCATCTAGGTATGTCTAGAATCCACTACACAGACCACAGGGTGAGCGTTCTCTTATGGAAACTGAGGCACCCACCAGGACCATGGCTCTGAAGGTGTCACAGCTCTCACTTCCTCGTGGAAGGGGGCTGATGGAGCCAACAGCTGGTTAAAGGTTTGACTTACGTTAAAGAAGGTGAAGCACTTGTCTTTGTGTTTATGGAAGGATGTTACACAGGGGCCACGGAGAACTTCCAAAAATAATTGCATATGTTGGATAATAATTACAGCTACAAACAGTTAGTAGTTACTATGTGCTAGGTGCTGCTCTAAGTATTTGCATGCCTTATTTTACTTAATCTCCTCCAAGACACTATAAAACAGATATTATTATTATCCTCTTTTTTATAGCTGGGAAATTGAGAATCACTAAGAGGTTAAGAATTTTTTTGATAAAATTGAGTTGAGCTGGCAACGGTATTTAGGCCAGGTTTTAGGTAATTCTGAAGCTGTTTGTAGCCTGCTGGATCTAGAATTTTGTTGTGGCCTTTAGGGTGGCTGGTTTTATTAATTGTCAGTTTGGACCAAGGGAAGTCAATAGACACGTTCCTGGATTTTCCTTTTCTCTTTCAGCCTGTGAAGATGGATATAGGCTTGAAAATGAAACCTGCATGAGGTAGGCTCCATGTTCATTTATTCTGATGAATTTGTTCCAAACCTTATTTAGAAGTTACTTAGGTAAATTGCCTCAGTTATTTCTTTTGATATTTGAAACTAATTCTTATTCTTTTTCTTTGTTGACTTGCAGTTGCCCATTCGGCCTTGGTGGTCTCAACTGTGGAAACCGTAAGTATGCAGAAGTCCCGAGTTCTGCGTGGGCAGGGCTGGCACGGCTGTTGGCACGCATGGTGTCTGTCCCCTCCTCGTGTCCTCAGTTCACATCTGCTGTCTTCCCAGCTCCTGTGCTGGGAGGAAAGCAGAGTGCTCTCCAGGGGCTGGAGGTTTGTAGGGGAGATAAACACTTTCCTAAATAGCCTGATTGTGGAGTGTTAATCGGTGCATTAGGCATGAGGTTTGAGGCAGAGAGGGAGGGACCACACCCAAGGAGAATAGAAGAGCCTCCTGGGTGGTTTCTTGGAGGGGATGGAATTGGAGGTTTGGGAAGACTTTGACTGGCAGGTATGGAGGGAGAAGGAATCCAGGCAGAGGGAACAACCTAAACAAAGGTCTTGGGGCAGCTTGGGCCCGTGGTTTTCAGGGACAGTGTGTAAGTGGGTGTGGCTAAGGACAGAAAGAGAGGAAGGCGGAGAATGGGGGATTAGGTTGGCAGAGGATGTGGGGACCAAACTGTTGGGACTTTCGATGGAGTCTGAGAGTTTAGGTTTTAATCAGTAGCCACTGTGGCACTAGCAAGAGTCTTAGAGCGGGAAAGCGGTTTGATCAAGAAAATCAAGTCGGGCTGCCGTGAGGAGGACAGAGGACAGAGGAGAACGTGGGGCCGTTTAGACCAGTATCGTCGGGGCGGGGGTCAGGGCTGGATGCAGACTGGGGGGTCCCCTGCTGCTAGCAGACGTCCGTGCTCCCGGGTACAAGAGGGTTGAGTGGCGGTGACTGTGCACGTGGTGAGTTTCACAGTTAATTCACTTCTTTGAGAGAAGGGGTTGGGATTCATTCCAGATTACTTTCACTGACATTTTCTTATACTGAGACCTGAGAAATTAAAGTCACCCTCAAAATTATTGAAAGAAATTCTGGGATATAGGATGTAGCAGCAATAGTAACACTCAGTATTTTAGGACGGCTTTGTCCCTCATTCCATAGAATCTGCCAACAGTCCATATTCTAAGTTTACTAGACCACAAGTAGACATGACTTTATTTAACAAGAGATGCTCCTCTCACCCCATCAGTCAGAAATTCCAAGTGTTTTAAAAGCTCTTATGCCAGAAATGGGGCGGGGGGTGAAGACTAGATAGATATTTCTTTTTTTTTATTATTGATTTTATTTATTTATTTAAATTAATTTATTTATTTGGCTGTGTTGGGTCTTCGTTGCTGTGCACGGGCTTTCTCTAGTTGCGGCGAGCAGGGGCTACTCTACATTGCGGTGCGCGGGCTCCTCATTGCGGTGGCTTCTCTTGTTTTGGAGCACGGGCTCTAGGCGTGCGGGCTTCAGTAGTTGTGGCTCGCGGGCTCTAGAGCGCAGGCTTAGTAGTTGTGGTGCACGGGCTTAGTTGCTCCGCGGCACGTGGGATCCTCCCGGACCGGGGCACGAACCCGTGTCCCCTGCATCGGCAGGCGGACTCTCAACCACTGCGCCACCAGGGAAGCCCTAGATATTTCTTATTATGGCACAATATCACAGGTGTACTTGGTTTAATAAGAGCGTGAGTGAGACGAGGTGACGCGCGTGGAGATGTGACCATCTCGGGGTAGGGAGCAGGAGGTGAGAGAGCCCACCTGCCAGTCCTCCCGGGGCCCGTTGGCCCTGACAGGCCTCTCATAGGATGAGCCAGTACTTCTTACCTGTTTGTAGTCAAACAGCTCCCTAAATAGGTTTTACTAGAAAATGCTTCCTATTTCTCAGGAAATGGAAGAGTGAAAATGGATACAGGGAAAAGCCCTAGAAAGGGTTGAAGGAAAGGGGAGTGAGCTGCAGGGCGTTGTTCTAAGTGGCAGTGAGTGATTTGCTTTTCAGAGATCATTAACTACTGTATATGTGGAAAGGATATACCACTACATCCACTGACTGTTCTGTGAGTTCCTGTGTCTCCGCGTTATGTGGGTCGGGGTCTTGGAAGTAGCAGAATTTCTCTCTGTTCCTGAGACTTCTTTTTGCTCCCTTTTATCCGAGTCATCACGATGATGTCCAGCAGAGGGCAGACTCCAGCCTGGAGGGCTAGCTCCCGGCCACCTCTTGTGGGTGACTCTGTTTAACTCTGAGGGTGTGAATACCACTTTATGACTTTGATATCAGTCTTAGTGTCAGTGTTGCAAAGCAATTAACAGTCACTGGTAATAAATAGCACCTGCCAACGGCCCCTTTCTCTGCGGCCTCAGATCATCCCTGGTGTGGGTTAAGGAATCCGGAGCACCTGAATTTCATCCCCACCTATGGTGATAACACCGTGTGAATTCTGTGGCTTGTCACTCAGTGTTTTGTGCCAAATAGCAGAGCTCTCACCACCCACCCCTGTCCCTTCTGCTGTCACCACCAAAGACAGTTAAGTGCCTTCTTGGCGGTCTGGCTCAGGCTGGATCTTTTATAGAAAAGAAACACTGCTCTCTGCAGACTTCTGGGGACACACACTCTGCTGCCCAAGCCCGGTGAGACGGGGAGCCCAGCTCTGTTCAGCCACGCACGTGGCCCTGCGATTCCCTCAGGCCTACATTCCCGGGAGTCACCCAGCTCTAATACATTCTGGCTGCAGGCATAACCTCTGACCTGCCTTTCTAAAAGTCCCTATTAGCTTTCTAGTGGTGCCCAGATTTCACCCGTCGCTCCTCATAGAGAATATCCTTCAAACTGGAGCCGGCAGGACAAGCTCTCCTCTCAAGTCCCTGAGTCGCTGAGGCGGTGCGGGCCCAGCTGGACCCCTCTGTGCACCTGGCAAGGCTGCCCACACCAGGCAGTGCAGGGCTGTACCTGCCTTATCACTGCTCGTTTTAATTTTCTTGCCATGTAAAATATGCCTCTTTGTGCCGCAGATTCCAGCAGTCCTGTCCTCTGATGCCACTCGTCCGATGGCCCCAGAATTCTTACAGACTTGTCGCAATGTCCCTCACTTCCCCTTTTTGCCCCTCCAGCCTTTTTTAGGTGTGCGTTTCCTCCTTCGCTTGAATTTTATAGAGGCTCCTCCTCACAGTTTTATTATATCTCTCATGACCTTGTGGTTTGCTTCACCTTTTTTCTCTTTTTAAAGTAAGTGAATTTTGTCTTTTCATAACGTAAAAACAACACATGCCCATTAATTTTCCTTCTTTAACCCAAATTAATTAGAAAATAGATACAAGGGAAGAAAACTAAAATAAAGCCTTATCACCCATTGAACACATCACTCTTAATACCCTGGTGTATATCCTTGCTACTCACGCTGGTCAATAGGACCAGCAAAAACCACAGCACCTAGGACCTTGTTAGAGATGCAGCATTTCAGGCCTCTCCACTCCAGACCTACTGAATCAGAATCTGAATTTTAACCAGACCGCTAGATTTGGTTAATATGCAGATTTGTATACATATCAAAGTTTAGGAAGCAGTATACCAGAGGTATGTATGTGTGTGTCTTTTTAACAGAAATTGGGTCTCACAGAATAAACTGTTTTGTAACCTGCCTTTAAACCTAGTCAACTGTGCAGTGTTTTCATTTACCTAATTTTATAAGGCCACTTTTGATAGTTCTGTGGAATTCTACTCTCTGGATATATCATAATTTACTTAACCACTCCCCTCTTATCACCAATTTTAAATCTTTCTTTACAGTCCCATCCTCTAAGCCGTTCTTCTGTTTGTGGTTATTGTCACTCTGTGATGGTAGAACACACATAATTTTCCTAGATTACCTTTTTCTGGCCGCAGACATTTTTATCCATCCCTCCTTCTTATCTGCACCACGTCCTTCTATAGGTCATCCTTTCCATTCGGATGTCCTGCGTCTCTCCAGTGGAGACTCACACAGCCAGCGGGGATGTGGAGTCTGTTTCCCCGTGTCTGGGCCTCTTCATCCTCTTCCAGTGAAACCAGACATTCACCTTAAAGATCCTCCTGCCATGTCTTCCCGCCCCACAGTCTGGTGGCAGGTGTAGAAAGTGTCCTTTAATGGTCTTCACCTTGTTGTTACATTGGGCTTAGAACTCAAACCAGTGGAAATGCTATGTGTTGGCAAGAGTCACTCGTAACAAACTGCTTAGGAGGACGAAGAGATCATTAATTATCCAGAAGTCAGCTGGAAGTCTCATGCAGCTAAAAGCAAACAACTCACTTTGTGTCAGAACTGAAAGGAAGCAGCCTTGGGAGAGGGGAATGCTGCCCTGTACCTACTCTTGAGTGTTATGGCCACACTACAGCCTGTAGATGTGCGAAAGGCAAATTTCAAGAGGTACAGAGGAAAAAAAAAAAAAAAAAAAGAATGCTGTGAACAGGGTTCTAAAGGAAAGGTGATGCAAGAGGAGTGGAAAGATTTAAAAGGCAGAATTCTAACCACACATCACTAATGAGCACACTGAGGGGAAAGGGAGAGAAGTAAATGAATTTTAAAATAAAACGAATGTGGCCACCTAGAAAGGTCTGTAATGAGTTCAAGGGTTTAAAAGGAAGGCCTACAGGTTGGTACGATTCTGACACCAATTCCGACGTGTGTTTTTCCACATCACTAAGCCAATTATCTCGATTCTGAAGGGCTTGGTCCACAAGACTTCCCCACCCCAGTCTCCCAGCGGACACCAATCCCACGTCCAGGTTGTCACCTGTGCTCCTGACCAACCGGCTGTAGATGGAGGTTCCAGTGACACCCCCTCCCTGCATTCCATTAATTTGCTGTACTGGCTCGCAGAACGCGGGAAACATTTTAGTAGATTACCAGTTTATTATGAAAGGATAGAACTCAGGAACATCCGGATGGAAGAGATACTCAGGGCCAGGTTGGGGGAAGGGCCCGGAACGTCCATGCCCTCTCCCAGCGCGGCACCTTCCCCTCCTCTCCCGGCGTTCACCAACCTGGAGCTCTCTGAACCCCATCCTTCTGGCTTTTCATGGCAGCTTCATGACACAGGCACGGTTGATTAAATCATTGGCGGTTGGTGACTGAAGTCAGTCTTCAGCCCCTCTCCCCTCCCAGGAGGTTAGGGGGGTAGGACCGACAGTTCTAACCAGCTAATCACGAGTTTGGTTTCCCTGGCAACCAACCTCCATCCAGGGGTTTCCTAAGGGCTTTCCAAAAGTCACCTCATTAACATAACGAAAGACACCTTTGCTCTCCAGGCTTAGGAAAGTCCCAGGGTTTTAGGAGCTGTGCTTGGAACAAGGACCTGGAACAGATACGTATTTCTTATAAATCAGTATCACAGTTGACTAAGGTTATTCTGGAGTAAATAAACCCAGCTGGCTTGAACAACAAAGATGGTTTATTGGAAGGCTCCTGGGGTAAGTCGTGGAATTCCAGCATCAGGAATGGCAAGAATCAGGGAGTTGTGGAGAGTCACAGCAACAGGAGGTTGGCGCCTTCTTTTCAGAGCACACGTTAACATGGATCCGTCTTCATCCCTGTCTCTACTCGTGCTGTGGGTCTGTGCACAGGCTTTCTGCCTCACAATGGAAAATAGGCCCAGCAAAGAGCTTCGAGTGTGCGTCACTGGCTTAGTCATTTTGAAATAGAAGGTTCTGTCTCTCTCCCAGAGTGAGATTCCTGGGAAGGAACTAATTGATCCAGTTTGGATCTTGTGCTTACTCCCAGACCAAACCCGTATGGCTGGGGATGGGTGTTACATGTATAATAAGCATGACCACCCCACTGTACCCTGCATGTGGAGGGGGGTGGACAGTTCCCACAAGGGGGTTGACTAAGCAGACAGTCCTGTAGATTCCATCCAAATAAGCATATAAGCAAGGACAAATATAGCCTCTGGGAAAGACTAAGGCCCAGAATGGGTTTAATGAAAAATGGCAACAGCAATCACAGCAACATCAACCTATGATCAAACCACAAGAAGAATAACGTAAAGATAGAGCCATTGCTTGGGAAAGACTGTGAAATGTCAGCAAATGTCCAAGACAAAGTAAGTGAAGAATTCCAGGTTCATCATTCTGCAGGATCTCTTCATAGTAGGAAGGATAGGACAGACGAACCTAAGACAGCACACATGGCCTTCGTTCTCACCTTAATAGACAAACATTCAGGGAACCTACGGGACTAGTGAACGTTACAATGGGGGTTGATTTACAGTTCCATGCACTGTACATCATCATGTGGCCTCATAGTAAACCTAAAGTCAGTCCTCAAGTGTGAAAGATCAGTTGTAGTTCATGAGCTGACTTGACCATAGGTATGAGAAAAAAGATCTGTGGGTTATATTGTCCACAAGCTTATTACAAGTTTCCAGTGACATGGCTGCCAAAGAACAACAAATGACTCTTTAAAAAATGTATGTGTATAAAGTAAATTATATATGTACATATATACACATACAATTTCTAGATTTAGAGGAGGTTGTTTGTATCTGTGTGTTTTTATAAACACATGAATAAAATTTGGGAAATAGAGAAAAACATGAAGAAGGTACCAGTCCATTATTACCCGAGGCAGTGCTAAAGTCTGTGAACATTTTTGTGAGTTCCCTCCCAGGCGCTTTCTCTGTGCTCATGTGCACTGAGGTCTTCGGCTTTCAGTCCAGCATTCTTTCCTCTGCTACATAATTTAAGCCAGTGCCACCCAAGGTCTGGCCTTCCAGTTGGCAGTCTCCATCCCCCAGAAGCTTACTGGAGATACAACTTCTTGCCCTAGCCCAGACCTGCCGAACCAAATCTCTTGGGGTGGGGACCAGGCATCTGAGTTTTAACAAGTCCTCTGGGTGAGTCAGATGTGCAGGAAAAGTTTGAGAAGCACTTGTCTATATCAGTGTGTTTTGTTTAAAGGGGGCAAATTATGCTCAGAAACCAAGAGGTGGTCTTTGCCAACATTTTATTTAACACAGGTTGACTGTGGGAATTATAATTTCACAAGGCTGTGGCATACAGGATGTCTCTTAATAAGTCAATAAAGAAATAACCGTCCAAACTAATCACATATTTATCACACTGTTGTTCCAGGAAAGGGGAGATGACAGGAATAAAGTCCAAACTTAACTGAGGTGTACCTTTCAACAAGTTGATTCTCAGGAGAGACGGTTCAGCAGATTTCCAACTGTCAGTGCAAAAACCACAATCCTTGTTTCCAGAGCATGTTGCTAGGGAATCAAGACACTCGGGTTGAAAGGCAAGATGACCTTTGTGAGGCCACTGCACTGCCCGGCTTCCACCACTACCGGTAGAAGAGTCCCCTTTACCATGGGAGGAGCTGGTGCCCCAAGGTCTTCAGAGAGCTATTTAGATCAGCAAAGGATAGCCTTGTCCAGACCGAACACTCACAAGAGTCCCCACAAACTCTGAGTATTTAGAGTCTAAATGTCCCCTCGTTCATGTTGCTTCTTCATAGGTTCTTATTAAGCCCCCAACCGCACTAGTAAGTGCTGTCGGCAGCCACAGATGTGGATGCTGACATCCTGAAATACATTTTCACTTTTATATCAAAACAATAACTTCATTCATTTTTTGGGGGGGGGCCATGCCCAGTGGCTTGCGGGATCCTAGTTCCCCAACCAGGGATTGAACCCTGGCCCTGGCAGTGAAAGTGCCTAGTTCTAACCACTGGACCACCAGGGAATTCCCCAATAACTTCATTCTTAAAAACAATTTCATTCTTGTCACAAACAAGGGGACCTGAAATCATATCAAACCACCTCATAACACGGCACCCCTCAAAGTGAGGGAGCTGTGAACTGGGACAGGATGGCAACAAGATGATACAGAAACTGAGAGTAAGCACTTAGAATCGTTTACGCTGACATGGCTGCGACACCCAAGCATGGGATCCTTTGTAAAATAAATAGCTTTGTTGTATTTTATGGAAGTATTGGTCTGCAGTAGATGCCTTAAAAAAAGGAGAGAAGGAAATTCATGATAGTTGGTGCCTGGGGGGAAAGACAAGAGGAACAAATGAGACTTTATTTTCTTCATTTAAAAATAATATCCAAAAGCACAGGCCAAGAAGAACTGGTCCTTGACCACAGATAGTTTGGAAAGCACTGGTCTACACTGCCTTTGTCTCTTTTTAGACACAACACAGGTGCTTGTTTCAAAGGGGAACCTGCCACAGCTGCAGCAACTTGCAAGGGTCACTTCTAAAATGACTGCTCGCTTGTTTTGCCGGAAGTGAGAAAACATGAACTTGGTGTGGAGGGATAAAGCAAGAACTAGACTTTGGTCTCTGGTTAGGAACAAAGGGAGCTACTGTAGGTTTTTTGAAGCAGGGAAATGGCACGGTCAGATTTGGTTTTTGGAGTGAGTGGGCAAGACTGAGCACAGGCACATGAGTTAGGAGGTGATTACAGTTGTCTGGTCAGCAGTCGATGGTGGCTTAGCGTAGTGTTGGTGGACATAAAGGGAAGTCGACAAATTCAAGAGATTTGTCCTCACTTTTTAAAAAAATGAAGCTTGAGTAGATGTGTCAGGAGGTGAGGGAGAGAATTAACTCATTCCTTGGTTTGGCTTTGTTTCCTGGATATCTTAATACTGATGGTTTTTCATAGTAATCAGGTTTCTGTGCTATTTATTTCAAGAAAGGACAGGTAAATGGTTGCATGACTTGTATTTGCTCTTCTCTCACAGTCTGCTCATTGTCAGCTCTGTGCATTATCCTTTGACTTTACCTGAATACCTAGAGAGTATGGTTCCATCCTAATTTACTATAGAAAACCTGGTCATTGGCTCTTTTTTTTTTTTTCATCCTGGACCTTACAACCTGAGAGCACAATTATAATCATATTTCCACAGCAAAAAACAATCTGAATATTTAATAGATTTTATTGAAAATGTGTTTTCCAGAAATACATAGGTATAAAACCAATTAAAATTTTAATATTGTTTATTATATATGATATGTGCTTGCTTATATGACTGCTAATTTCTGGTAATTAAATTCAATGTGTATGTGTTGAGACTACCCAGTTTCTAGCATGGGTTATGCAGTGATTCCCAGACTCTGGGTAATATTTCTTATAAAATTGTGGAATCTAACCTAGGGTTGCCTTCTTTTTATTTTATCAAGTAAGAACCTAAAACCAAATTAAAAAAATTTTACATCAATTCAAAAAACAATTAACCACCAAGGGTGGGAAGTACCAAAGAAAATCTTATCTTTTTTTCCAATTACTTTTTAAAAAGCAGCTTTACTGGAGGCATAATTTACACAAGATAAAATGCATCTGTATTGGGCTTCCCTGGTGGTGCAGTGGTTGAGAGTCCGCCTGCCGATGCGGGGGACACGGGTTCGTGCCCCGGTCCGGGAAGATCCCACATGCCGCGGAGCGGCTGGGCCCGTGAGCCATGG
>NC_041214.2:89682501-89705128 GCF_002837175.3 Physeter macrocephalus | reverse complement strand
CTGAGCCTGCGCGTCTGGAGCCTGTGCTCCGCAATGGGAGAGGCCACGGCAGTGAGAGGCCCGCGTACCGCAAAAAAAAAAAAAAAAAATGCATCTGTATTAAGTGAGGAAAAAAAGTAGGAAGGACCAAATTTTAGAAGGTATTAAAACTAGGGAAAAAACAACCCCAAAGAGTTTAGTTTTTGAAAAATGTATGCATCTCTTTTATTTTTCTCTTCTGATCGTGGATTGGTAACAATGTCATTGGGCTCGTCTGCAGGTAGAATTTGGGAGCCCCCATTCTAGGAGTGGCTGAGAAAGAGAAACTCTGCTCAAAATAGTATAGGGGAGAGCTAATCATTTTCCCTCTACCCTTCTAGATTCTTGGCTGACACCCCCCCACTCCCATTAAAAGCCAGAGTAACAGGAGAAAAAACAATTTTAATTATGCGCATACACACGGGAGCCCCACAAAAATATGAGGCTCAAAAGGCAGCCGGATGATTGAGGCTCATATACCCTCTTGAACTGAGGAAAGGACCAGGGGTCTAGGGCTTCAAAGGGGAAAATGCAATTTACAGGAAAGTGAGAAGAGGAAATGTTTGGGACACAAAGGTTGCGTGCCAAGCAAATAAGTCTCTCAGGTGAAAAAGTTATCTCTGGTATTAGCTCTCTTCCTGGTACAAGCCTCCTTCTAATGTAAATTTCCCTTACAAATGGGTAATTAATACTCAGTTTTCAGAGTTTCTCCTGTGTCTGCAGTTTCTCAAAAATATCAGCTCAAAATAATAAATATACCAAAGAGACATATTTGGGGATGGCACATTCTGCTTCCCTTCAACTGAGAAAATGCAGAGCTAGTCCCAAGCAGCCTTTGCTGGGGGCCCAGAAAATGAAAAGTGGTCACCAGCTGAGGCATGGGGTAGCCGTGGGGCGGGGAAGGGGACCATTTTTTGGTATTCCTTTATTCATTCATTACCTCTTACCAATCCACTTTTTTCCTTTTTAAACCTGTTTAGCCTATCAGCTTATCACTGTGGTGATCGCGGCAGCAGGAGGTGGGCTTCTACTCATCCTGGGCATCGCACTGATTGTTACCTGTTGCAGGTGAGTGCCAAGAGTCCACATTTTTAATTCTCCTTCTTTGCCTGTGCTAAGCAAGGGTCATTTTTACCCTTTTTAAAGAATGTCTGGGGTGGTTTACAGTATTAAATCGTAATGAATGACTGAACCATTTAAAAAAAGGAAAAAGGGAAATTCATGATAGGTAGTACCATCTGGGAAAGAAAAGGACAGCAAATGGGATTTCTACTAAAAGAGCACAGGCAACAGAAGAAAAAGATAGATTGGACTTCATCAAAATTAAAACTTCTCTGCTTCAAAGAACACTATCAAGAAAGTGAAAAAGACAACCCACAGAAGGGGAGAAAGTATTTGCAAATCATATGTCTAATAAAAGACTTGTACCTAAAATATATAAGGAATCTTTACAACTCAGTAAGAAAAAGGTGAAACCGCAGAACGCATTTTGGGACTTAGTAGAGCTAAGTAGAGTGGGTTCTTCTGTCTTGGTGCAGAAAAAATTCAGCAAAGTGATAGATAAGGAGTGATTTATCAGAATAGGATGCTTGTGAGGTTTACAAGCCTGCGGGCAAGAGGGTGCCACACTAAGAACTTAGTGGGCTACAGTTTTATAATCAAAGGAAGAATGGGGAGGGGGAGAAGACCATTGTTGAGTGGATGTCAGGCTTCCATCATCAGGTCCTCCTCCACATCAGGCGGGGGAGTTTTCTTGTCCCTACATGGTGAAGCCGGGACTGTCATGGCACTATTTAAATAAGCAGAAGGGTGGTAACACATGCTAAAAATGGTAAATCATCTCAGGTTTTAGTATAATGTCATGTTTTCCCTGTATGTTTGTTTTTAGTGCATGCAAAGGAGCGTGTCCTAGGAATTATTCACTTACTGACCTTACTGGGCAGGATGTGGGTCTCATTTTACCATTGTTTTACTGTTTGGGGGCATGTCTCAAGCTTCTGTTGCATGGTTTTGTTGCTAAGCAAGCCAGCTTGGTTTTGTGGTTAAGTAAACCTGCTTTCTTGAGTGATCATTAACTTACAGGGGTTTCCCATGCTTTTTTCTTTACTTATCCTTTAGTGGGATTAACTATTTAATCACCTGTTTTGTCCCTTTACTCTGTCCCTATCAAAGGCAACCCAATTAAAAGTGGGCAAAGAACTTGAATAGTCATTTCTCCAAAGAAGATACACAAATGCCCAATAAATATATGAAAAGATGCTCAATGTCATTATCCATCAGGGAAATGCTGTCAAAACTAACATCGGATACCACTTCACACCCACTAAGATGGCTACTAAAACAAACCAACAAAAAACAAAAAATAACAAGTGTTGGTGAGAATGTGGGGAAAGTAGAACGCTCAGACACTGCCGGTGGAAACATAAAATGGTGTAGTCACTTCGAAAAAGTCTGGCAGTTCCTCAGAACGTTAAGCAGAATTGCCATCTGACCCGGCATTTCCACTCTTACACCAAGAGAAATGAAAACGGGTGTTCACACAGAGCCATGTACACAAGTTTTCATAGCAGCATTGTTCGTAATAGCCAAAAGGTGAAAATAACCCCAATATCCATCAACTGATGGATAGATAAACAAAATGTGATATATCCATACAATGGAATATTATTTGCCATAAAAAGGAATGAAATACTGAAACATGCTATAACATGTATGAACCTTGAAAATAGTATGCTATGTGAATTAAGCCAGTCACAAAAGACCACACATGTATGGTTCCATTAATTTGAATGTCCAAAATAGGCAAATCAAATAGAGACAGAAAGTAGATTGTCGGTTGCCTAGACCTGGATGGGCAGGCAGGGGGAGAACTGGGGAGTAATGGCTAAGGTGTGTGGGGTTTCTTTCTGGGGTGATGAAATTGTTCCAAAGTTGCACAACTGACGGTTGCACAACTCTAAAAACCATTGACTTCTACACTTTTTAAATAAAATTTTTGGCTGTGTTGAGTCTTCATTGCCGCACACAGGCTTTTCTCTAGTTGCGGCGAGCGTGGGCCACTCTTCGTTGCGGTGCACGGGCTTCTCATTGCGGTGGCCTTTCCTGTTGTGGAGCACAGCCTCTAGGGTGCGCGGGCTTCAGTAGTTGCGGCACGTGGGCTCAGTAGCTTTGGCTCGCGGGCTCCAGAGCACAGGTTCAGTTGTGGCGCATGGGCTCAGTTGCTCCGCGGCATGTGGGACCTTCCAGGACCAGGGCTCGAACCCATGTCCCCTGCATTGGCAGGCAGATTCCTAACTGCTGTGCCACCAGGGAAGCCCGACTTTTACACTTTAAATGGGAAAATTAAGAAGCAAACAAAGACGAAAGGGATTGCCTGGAATATTTAGCAGTGGAGAGGTGGCAGGCATGTGGATGAGCAGACAGTAGTAAACTTGGCTCTAGGCTTCCTGGACAGCAGTGGGATTGGGTTTCGATTGGAAAAGGAAGAAAAAGAAAGGAATTGGTTCCCTTCTCTGTGGTTATTCAGATAAGGGAAAACTCAGACTTTTGATTTAGATGATAATAAATGGCAGGAATTATCCTGACGTAGCAGATGGAGGGGACCTACAAAATAGCAAGTTATCTTTTCAACCATTGACCTGAAGGACATTTTAAGATATCCTCTATCTCCAGGAACGCTGCAGAGAGCAAGCTGCTCCAACTACCCATCCAGGAACGCAGGCCTCATGGTTCAGCCCATGCCTGTCATTTACAACGTTGCAATCAAAGCATCAGAGATAAACTGTGTGAGTGGAAATAAAACTCTGGGTAGGAGACTAGGAGCTAGAGAGATAGACTCAGTGCTCCAGGAAACAGAAGCCTCCTATCCGCTCAGTGTCCTGTGCCAGGTGGTGTAGCCTTCTGGGGAAAGAGAGCCTGTGACTACTGGTCCCTGGGAGAAGGTCGCAGTAAATCAGTAAGTCATTGTTTGAAACAAGATGCTTCAGCCCCCAGGGAGCAACACAATGGCAGGTCTGTTCTCAACTCGTAAGAAGGGACAACGCCTAAGCCCCGTGCTGGACATTTGGTTTTAAGATCCTGAATGATTTGGTGCCTTCCCTAGAACATTTATTTACAGGAAAGCGAGGTGTAGAGGGAGGAAACTCCAGATTATCTTGCCCAGGACAAATATCACTAAAAATGTCTGATTCGAGGCCCATTACAGAAGGTGAATAACACATCCTCCAACAGTTTCCAGTCAGAGAACTCTCACCACTAGGGAACTTGTCCTAGGGTTTCCCTGCCCCGCTGACATGAGAATCTGTATGGGTATATACACAGGTGGGCATTTCTGCAAACAAAACATACCGTTTTCATGGTTCGTGAAGTAGCTTCATGCAGTGGAACAGCACTGGCCGGGGAGTTGGGAGGCCTGAATTCTGTCCTAGGGTTTCCCTGCCCCGCTGACATGAGAATCTGTATGGGTATATACACAGGTGGGCATTTCTGCAAACAAAACATACCGTTTTCATGGTTCGTGAAGTAGCTTCATGCAGTGGAACAGCACTGGCCGGGGAGTTGGGAGCAGGCCCCAGCTTTACTAGTAGCAAACTGTGACCCCAGGACAAGTCACATCCTTCACAAAGCCAGAGTTGCCCCATCCCCAGAGCTCCTCAGGCAGGTTGGGAACTGCTGGACTAAAGAATCCTAAAGGCCCTTCCCGCTGCCAACATCTTATGAATTTATGACTCTTGTTTCCCTGGCTGACCCCACGGTGCAGCGGTCTCTGTCCCCCAGAACAGTCTAAATCTGCTCCACTGCAGCTGTCTTTGTCCTCTCTATCCCCGATAACCTGACCCTTTGGGTTGGAGGATTTTTTGCATCTTTTTTTTGCACCTAATTGCATTTTTATAGGCAAATACTAAAAATAATAACAACAATAATAACATTCCTCAGTGGGCAGCTACAAAAAAATATAGTGGTATCTTTAGGTCTAATTTTCCTTGCAAAAAACTAGATGGTGCTTTCACATATAGCATTTCTTCACAGAACTTATTTCAATTTTCAAAATTTTTTTACCTTGCAGAAAGAATAAAAACGACATAAGCAAGCTCATCTTCAAAAGTGGGGATTTCCAAATGTCCCCATATGCTGAGTACCCCAAGAACCCTCGCTCACAAGAATGGGGCCGAGAAGCTATTGAAATGCATGAGAATGGAAGTACCAAAAACCTCCTCCAGATGACGGATGTGTATTACTCGGTGTGTATTCCCATGCCCAGGTGACCTCCTGGCTCCAATTTCCTCGGAGAATTAAAGGGATTCTGTTTTTTTCTGTTTGTTTTGGGGGTTTTTTTGTTCTGTTTTTCTGGTCTTGACACGTGGCTTGTGGGATCTCAGTTCCCTGACCTGGGATTAAACCGGGCCACGGCAGTGAAAGCCCGGAATCCTAACCACTAGGCAACCAGAGAACTCCCAACGGATTCTGTTTTGTTTTAGTAAAAGCACTCCAGCTCATTAAAGGTTAAAAAGAATGGTGGCCTACGCCTCTTATTCACATAGTTTAATATTCAATTTACTTACTATCTATTTGCATGGGATTTATTAGTTCCAACATTGAGATACGAAGAGTATTTCCACAGAGCACAGTATGTACTTTATGAGGTTGCAGCAATAACCTTCCTGTCACTGAACTTGCTTTTAAGTTACAGGATTGGAAGGTAAAAGATAGAGAAAGAATTTAATGATATTTAACCTTTGGCCCTTTCATTTTTATCTCTTGCCTGCCATGCTTTACATCATGTGGTTGGGTAGTTGAAACCGAGGGATTGGGAAAAGGTATAAAGAGAACAATTCAGTGTCATCCTCAACCAGCACTTGTCAGAGGTTTGGAAGATTCAATAGGTCTTTAATAATTTGCTACGTCCAGCCCTGGAGTGCATCATTTGGAAAGATGAGAGACCACCTTGAACCCTTGCTTCTTCTGTCCCACATTGAATAACCCATGTCATATTCCCATGCCTGCTCAGTTCTTTCATGTTACACTGCATCAGCCATAAAGCAAACACAGGTGGTGATACCTGAGCTGAAAAATAAACAAGTGACTTCTCCTGCCTTGCGGAGCTGTTAGAAGTATAGCAGTAAACGTGAAACCTTGCCCTAAGTTTTCAAGGGACTTAATAGCTTTAGGCAATCCTGTTAACAGACTGAACAACCACTCTGGTTGCTATGGAGATTAACCTGCACCATTCAGACTTTGGATGGGAGGAGCATTCGTGCTAAGGAAGCTGTAGTTTCAATGGACTCTGAAAAATTTGAACCTGGCCTGGAGGAAGAGCAAAAAGAAATAAGGGGACAGATAAATGTAGATACAAAGATAGATCTAGTTTGAATGTTTCCGTTGATATTTCTGCATAGGAGCTTTGCTTTACCCTCTGTTTGTCAGGAAAGTCTTTTTCCTCTGATAACTGCAGCCGTAACTAAGCAGGTATCTCTCCCAGGGGTACCCACACACTTACAACCTTCACTAGGGGCTCCTCAGCCTCCAGGCAGCACCAGGACAGAGCAACTGACAGGCCTACAGCATCACAGGACCCACCTTTGCTGCGCGTTCCCAGGCCATTAGCTGAAGAGTTGTCTTAAGTAGATGCACTCACAAACTTACACGAACCCCATTTTCATTTCAGATAGTAGGCTGAGCAGTCTGTAGAAGCAGAGCCTAAGCTGTCACCTGAGGGAGTGGGCTGTCCCTCACAGTGGTCTCAGGTGTACACTGGGCTCTCCTGGGATCCACATTATAATAAGCAGAAACTAGTGTTTTGTTTCTATAAGCCGACATTACTCCCTGAAGGAGGGCCTCCTCAAAGTAGCCAGGGCCTTCCCCAGGGGCTCCTTTTGCGTTAGGTAGGTAGTCACAACCCACTAAGCTGGGATCTGGTCAGAGACACCTGAGAATCAGCTGGCCTCCTGCTTTGGGGTCCTAACTCCACCTCCGACAGGTGGCCTTGTGAAGGTCAGCCCCCCATTCTCGGCAGGGACAATAGCGTTCTGCTAATTACCAGAGAGGATTGAAAGCCATTGTGCTTCGCAGAGAAACTCTTTTTTAAAAGTCAAAATGATAATCAGATAATAATTTCTCTTGATAATAATCAAGATAATAGTTAACCCAGGTCTTGTCCTACGTTGGTCTAAAATCACTGGGCTGCTCTTGGGACTTCACTGGTGGCGCAGTGGTTAAGAATCCGCCTGCCAATGCAGGGGACACGGGTTCGAGCCCTGGTCCGGGAAGATCCCACATGCAGTGGAGCAACCAAGTGCTCAAGCCACAACTACTGAGCCTGCGCTCTAGAGCCTGCAAGCCACAACTACTGAGCCCACGTGCCACAACTACTGAAGCCCGCGTGCCTAGAGCCCGTGCTCTGCAACAAGAGAAGCCACCGCAATGAGAAGCCTGCGCACTGTAACAAAGAGTGGCCCCCTGCTCGCCACAACTAGAGAAAAGCCCGCGCACAGCAACGAGGACCCAACGCAGCCAAAAATAAATAAATAAATAAAATTTAATAAAATAAAATAAAAATGACTGGGCTGCTCTTGATTACATAATGTTTCTAAAAACCCCCTTTTAAAATATGGGCAAAGGGATGCCAGGTTCCTTAAAGAGACGACCTGGGAGGTCCTGACTTCTAGGTCAGACCTTGCTCTGCTATGTATAGCTGCCTCCATCTTAAATTCATTAAAATATAGCATTCATTGTTTCTTTTTTCTTAACTATTAATTTTAAACCCAAGAATAATAAACTGACTTTTCTTCTTTTCTCTTTGGCCACCAGCCTACAAGTGTAAGGAATCCTGAACTTGAACGAAATGGACTCTACCCGGCCTACACTGGATTGCCAGGATCACGGCATTCTTGCATTTTCCCTGGACAGTATAACCCATCTTTCATCAGCGATGAGAGCAGGAGAAGAGACTACTTCTAAGTGCAGCAGAGAGAGGGGCCCGTTGCTGCGACTGCACCAGCGGAGCACCTCCCGCCACTCCCAGGACTTGTGCAGCCACACCTGAGCGGCCAGTGGAGAGGGGATGGGTGTGGGGGGGTGTGACCACAGTGGAAGGGGACAGCTGGAGCCCGTGGACGTGGAGCTGCAGGCTGCTCATCCGGCACCTTCATTGCTACTGTGAATGTGAACACGGGCCAGTACGGTAGAGTCCCCGCATGACTGCAGCTTGGCCGTGGCTTCGGGGTGACTGTTAATTAGGGCTGATCATCAGGCATCGGTGCAAGGACCCAGGTTTTCCTTAGTTTGCACTTTAGTAAATGCAAAAATAGGGAGGGAGGTCTCCTTTTGGTTGTTTCTCAAGACTGCTCCAGAAAGAAGGCCTCTTCTACTCGGGCACTTCCATAGGCCTCAATTTGGTGATTCATTTACAGCAAAATACTGGCTCTTTTGTTGTTTTCCTGCCCAGTAGCTACGTGCTGAACAACAGATGCCGATGGACATACCACTAGTGTTTGGAGATGCTGGAGGTTAACACACCCTCCTAAGTCGTCTCGTGCTACGTTCTCCAAACAAACCCCCAAAATGAGAAACTGAAATTTGTGAGGCACAGCACACAATTCCAGTTTGTTCTCTTTAGTCAAGGTGACACATTTATCTAGGATTTTTTTTTTTTCCCTTTGCAGTTACATCTGGATCAGGGCAAATCAACTTCCATTTGGTTCCAGTTAGAGGCATCCAGCTGCCCCATAGTGAGGCCCAGCAAGCACCAGACGAAGGCCCTGGTGGAAGGGTGCCACCCCTGAGGGCACTGCATGGTGCGTGGGCTCTGACCTCCATCCTTGAGGCCGAGGCTGCTACATGTGGAGTAGAAGTGGAGAGCTCAATGCAGGTTGGGTCTGAGCTGGTACTTCACCACTAATGGAGAAGCAGCTTTTGTTGTTGCTGCAGCTGAACATGGTTAGGGAAACGGGCTGAATAGGCGTATTCGATTTTCTGAAACACCAGTGCTTTGGGAAGCCGGGCGTGCGGTTCCTGAGGAAGAATAGGGAGCTGGGCTGGAGCCACACGTGAGCCTGCTTACCCACCAGTGCGGCATCTTTGCTTGTAGCCCCGATCTCGTCTGCAAACTCAGTGTCGGTTGAGTGGTTCAGCCAACCACTCAAAGCTATTTATTCGTTGAAGAAATAACTTATTTTCTCTCAAACAGTAATTTGTAACTCTTTGTACTACTACGGAGTTCCCTCCAGAAACATGGGTATAATTCAAGTCAGCATTGGAGAACTAAAGACTTCTGGCCAGTTAGGGAGTTGAGCATTTGCCTTGGGGAAGGAAATTCCACGCGTCTTACTTACGGTGGCTGAAACGTGGGTCCTGTGAGGGGGGCATATCCAGTGCTGTGCCTTTAACTGCTGCTTGTGGAACTGTGATCATTCTCATCTGCTTTTGAACATTCTGGTTCGGGATGAAGTGAAGAGAACACAGAGGTAAAAGAATTGTTCCCACCCTGAAGCTCGGAGCTCAGCGGCACCCACACTTCTGGAAATGGTGCAGCCTTTGGAGACGGTTCTGTCCCGGGCATGGTTGTTTCTTCAAGGTTCTCTAAGCTCTTCAGAATGAATCTAATCATTAGTCTTACGTAATTCTCGTCCAAACAGTTTTAAGTGCAAACTCCTGAGTCCTGTGGTCTCCACGAGTCACCATTTCCCTGCTGCAGCAGGAGTTCTAGTCAGCTGTGATACCACTTAGTAGTTTAAATTGCATTCATCTCATGAGATAGATACAAAAAGAATTCTGTTTTGTTAGTGGGTGCCAACTTAAAATTTCAGAGCATCCCCTTTTAGAAATCTCGGGTCTGGCCTCTCTCCGTGCAACCGAACGGCCGTCTGTGCCTGGTGGTCTCCCATCTAACTGGAGAGCTCGAGCACCTGCACTCAGCACACCTGAGCCAGCAGGCTGGGGCCCGAGGGAGGCGGCTGCTTCCGGGCTTTGGCCGCAGAGCCTCGCTTGCCCCCGGGACCCGGAGCCACAATGGGGGCTGTCCCCAGGCATACACGCCTGCCGCCTCCAGCTGACCTCACAGCTGACAGATCATTGCCTGTGCCAGGGCCAGAAGCTATATGCTTCACAACGTGAAGCATTCTGTCCCCAAAGCGTCCTGGAGCAGAATCTCAACATCCAGAAAAGAGTGTGCTGTGAGTTCCAAGAATGCTTTCCTGGGAGTGGCTTTTGTGCATGTGAAGTGGATTAAGAGTGCTGTTTTTCCTTTTACTGTGAAAAAGGGAGGCCCCCTGCAAGGTTGAGTTCACATCTATCTGCAGTTTCTAGAGGCTTGCAGGGTTGGGGGCGGGTGGCAGTGCCAGTGCCGGCTGCTCGCCTGGGTAAGGAAGGGAGAGGCTGGCTTTGTTCCTGCTTGGGGTTAAATACCTCTAGAGGGTCCTCCCTGAGCCGAGACACAGCTGGTGGGGCCGCGGCCCCTGGGATGGGGGACAGGCTGGATGCACCCCTGGTGAGCAGAAGCCCTCGCCTCCGGCACAGGTGCTGTGTCATCTCCCGTACCTGGAGTGTGCGAGCCCTGTGCACAGAAATGCCTGGGTCCTGCGCGGGAGCCCCACAGCTGGCGGCGCTGGAGGAAGCTGCCCATGAGACACTCAGACGTCTGTAGGGAAGAGTGAGGCCGCGTGGAACCCCATGTCCTGCAGCACGCCGGAGCACGGTGACTCACAAGGCAGGGCGCTGCTCACCGGGGCCTCCCAGCATCTGCAGGTTTTGTCGAAGCTCCAGAGGGCCTTATTTCTGGTGTCTTTTCCTCTTGCCCCATGAGCCAGCCCAGGGCACTAGAGACAATTTAGAAAAGCCTAAATAGTCCCAACAGGCATCTCATGTGTGCCCACCACACCCAGGCTCTGTGCAGGGCACGTGGCCTCACCGCACCCTTGTGAGGTGGGTGTGAGAGAGCCCATTTCTCGGACATGGGACCCTTCAGAGGGGATAAGCACCTTGCCTTGGAGGGCCAGGACTCAAACCTCCTGCCTGGCTTGTTCTTCTCGCCGTACCTCTTGCCTCACCTCCCTGGCAGATGCCTCACCATCCAGTGTCAGAGAGAGCTGGAGAGAGGGGGCTTAAAATAAAAGTTGTTTATTTTAAGAACTTTATAATATTATTAAGCAGTAACTAAACTAATGCCATGAAGTACAGAAGCAAAATGTTGAAACAGTCCTTTCAGGTCTGTTGTTACATGTATTTCTTGGATGCTTGAGGTCGTCATCAGGATAACAGTAGCTGGCTCATGCTTGTTAGCAAGAAGCGTATTGGTACATGGCTTTGGTTGAAGGAGGTGTATGGTTATGACCTGGGTGTTTGACAGACACGGCCAGACTTAGACATCTATCTGAGGGCTGCCTTGCCCTGCTCCCGTGGTGAGGCCATGTTTCCCACGTATTGGAAGCATGTTTTTGTGAACATGATCCGAATCTGGAACATATTCTGTTGAAATGTCTTAAATGCTGACAAATCTTCCTCCTTTGACAAAAGTTTGTTTTCAGAAGCAGCTAAGTGATTCAGAGCCAAGACTGCTGAGTGGATAGTGTAATCAAGCTGGCTGATAGCATTTGAGGTCAAAAACTAAGATGTAACCGTTAAGTTCTTGAAGAGGTCATTCTTAATGTTGGCCCAAATGGGAGGGCAACATCTTTGCAAGATGAGGCTGGATGGCTGCCCGCGAAAATGTCGTTGAAGGATGATATTCATTCAGATGTGAAAGTTTCCAGAGCAGACACGTCAGGGTCACTCCTCACATGTGGCTTCTTGGGGCCTCCATTAAGCCATCTTGCCCACTGGTGGTGCACCCAGGTGGGTGCCTGTAACTCCATGAATGCTGCCTGCAGAAGCAAGAATGTTCAGGCCAGCTGCTTCTGGCTTAGTTTAGCCTAACACACCCCAAACTAGGGTTTTGACCCATGGTTCTAAGATACACTGATTTCAAAACTAGAGCACTTCTTTGGAGAGAGGAAGAAAGCAAAGTTCAGTATCTCAGAATTTTGTATCTTATTGAAAACCACCTTTAGTATCAGAGATATTTTTTCTGCGTGAAAACTTTTGTGGGGATTAGAAGGGACATTTCATTTCCTTCTTCTTGACAAAGCGGCATTCTGAGGTTCTCATGTGCATTTTTGGAAATAGATACGGTTTTGTAGAGTTGGCTGTTAAGTATATGCTCTTTTTTCTTTTTCTTTTCTTGGCTCCCCAGAGAAGGAACCTGGTTAAACTACTAGAAAGATTAAAGTTTTAAATGTCAGTTAATTTGTTGTGCTAAAGTATCTTTTCAAGAGTGTTATAATCCATCCTATTTGGTGTGAAGTGCTCACAGAAAACCCTGTGAAACCAAAGGGGACAATTGAGGTCTAAAAAAAGACATATCTTAGACTGGCTCTGTTCTCGTGGCATTTTAAAGAGGATATTTAAAAGGATTTGCATATTAGATTCTAGCTTTATCTTTTTGTTCTTGGATACATAATAATGTACTTCAGGTGCAGAGTTCTTGGATAGGAAGGATGGGACTAGACAGGGATGGGATGGAACCTGTCTAGCTGGGAAACTAACCCAGGTTTCTGTATTACTTCGCCTGTTTCTTAAAAGATCTCTCATCATGGGTTGCTGTGAGTTTTGTTAATGTTTGTGTTGCTGGAGTTATGGTTAAATGAAGCATGTAGCTGGAAGATGAACTTCTGAGTTTTCACATTGTCCCAGATTTCTCTTTGCAGACCTTTAAACCTTAGCCCCTGGTTGATTGTGTTAAATCCATTATGAGAATGTTATTTAAAGTTGTATTATAATTGCAACCTCCACGAATTACTCAGTACTGTAGCAGCAAAGTATTTGTAAGAATTCGATTATTTTTATACTTATATCCACTATAAGTCTGGCGTTCTAGTCAGTAAAATGATGCAATAAAATCAATATCATTTTCACTGTGTTTTTCTCGTGATAACAAACCAACCACAGCAGAGTGCCACAAGTTCATTTTTATGAGGGCATCGTTTAAACAATGGAGCTGCACTGTGAACTCTTACATGGCACAAGTGAGGAAATATGCTTCTGATGATGGATGGATGGGCAGACAGATCAGGCATAGCACCTGCTTTTGTTTACTTTTCTTTCTGCTGGTTGGAGAGAGCCAGTAACCAGTTTTCAGACATAGAAGATTTCCTCCTCAATGCCTCCCACCATCACTCTTTATATCTTGCAGGAGAAGGGAGAGTAAGCATACCTGTGCTCTACGGTGGAGAGAATCTAGAACTTTAAGGTGGTAGGCCGTGGGCCTCAGACTTATGTGGCCAGTAAATGTGGCCACTTGGCTGATATTTGTTCATTAATTAATTGCTTATTTGAGATTTGAGTGCCTTTTGTGGCAGGGATGGATGAGCCTTTCAGATGCTTTATGACAGTAACCTTGGCACTAGGAGAGGCCAATAATGGCAGCTCAGGACATGACGGTGACCTTTTGGCGGATTAGATCGGGGTTGCAGCCCATCAAACATCTATGAATGGAAATAAGCAGCAGCACTTTCCTCTCCTGACCCGACTCCCCCTACGCTGCTTTCTGTCCCACCATTTAATCCGCACCTGAGACCTTAGCAGAACCCAGTACTGAACCTCGTTCATGTTCCTGCCCAGCTCAGCCAGACATTGTAAACATCACAGCATTTCCATACCCACTCTCCCCTGGGAACTGTTTAGGACTGAAAATGGGAGGACCTTCTGCTGTCCACCCACAAGCTGGCCCTAGTACTTGTCCTACCTGTGCATCTCACCTTGCAATGTGCAGCCTCCACCTCAGGAGGTGATTTGCCAGTAAGTAAAAATCTAAAAACTATTTGTAGACCCTTGGACTTAAAGGACTCCAGCAGTGCACAGTCATTTTCCAATTGTCTGAGAAGTAATGAAAGGTAAGGGGCACAATATATAGATTATATAGGGCAGAGTCCTCCTGTCTTGGATATTGATCAGCCAGGACAACTTTAAACCCCCAGAACTGGATGGTATCGACATGAAGCCACCTGACGCAGCAAGCATGAACTTCAGATAAGAAAGATACAAGGGAGAGGCCAGGGAAAAGAAATGCAGGTGGATTTTTATTGACCTCATAAAAACGTACAGCATCATCAGAAGGCCTGGGCTCTAACAGCTGGTACGAGACACTCCCTAACAGTTTCTTGGCTCTTTTTCCCAGATCATGACGTGAGGCCTGAGTCCACTCAGCTCTCTGAGCCTCAGTGTCCTGATCAGGGAAGTGGCGATAATAAGTGTTGCCTCCCAGAGTTGTTGTGAGGATGAAAAGGGAGAATTCATATGGAAACACTCTGCAAACTCCAAAGAAACATAACACAGATGGGTTCTCTTCAGTAGGGCCATCCTGTCACCGAAAGAAAGACAGACAAGTACAGGATTAATGTGTCATTTCACTAGTAACTGGTCCTGAAGACCTCGGACTTGCCATCCAAGCTTTCTTTTCATTTCCCCTTCCCTCCTTCTCCAACCTGCTCCCCATATCATGATGGGATTAATGGGTTAAAAATCGTAAGCTCTGTCCAGGTAGGAACCAAGTCTGTCCTGCTCAACATGATATGCTCAGTACCTGGCACCTAGCAGGCATTCACTAAAACAAAGAATAGGTGAGTGGGTAGATAAATCGTCCAACAGAAGAAGTATATTGAAGTTAAAGTTCCTGGAGACCTAGCCCCCCACCCCCGTAGCTGCACGCTGACGACTAGCTGACGGCAGATAAATATGTAGCTACGACATGTAACTGAACAGGAACCCTTAGCAAAGATCTCTTATAGCAAAGTTCAAGCAGGCATTTGCAGACCAAACACTAAAGATACACTAGAAAGCCCTTCACCTGATGAATTATGGAACATCTATACAATGAAATACCACTCAGGAAGCAGAAGGAGCAAACTACCTCAACAGGCAGCAACATGGATGGGTCTCAGAAACATTGTGCTGAGTGACAAGAGCCAGCCATAAAAGGGTACACACTGTATGATTCCATTTATATTTCATTCTGGAAAAGACAAGATCATTGGGGCAGAAAACAGGTGAGTGGTTCCCTGGAGGTCGGGAAGGGGCTTTCTGCTGTTCACCAAATATTTCCAGCTTTCCTCCTGTCAGGCACCTGGTAGCCAAACTTCCCCACCCGCTTTGAAATATGGCCGTGTAACTTGCTTTGGCCAAAGAAATGTGAAGGGAAGTGAAATGTGTCGCTTCTGGGAAGGCACTTTTAAGAGCTGTGTGTGGTGGTCATTTCTCTTGCCTCAGCAGTCATGGAAATATCTATTCAGATGGAGCCACTATTGGCCTGGGACCCCGTGACTAAGAGGAACATGGCCTCATTGCTGACTGGGCTTAGACAAGAACAAGAAAAAACGTTAACACTGCTTATTACCCTTGAGTGAATTGCTTGATTCCTAGTTCAACACCATGGAACATTTATATCATTAAAATTCTTCAACTAAGTTGTTTCAGGTTTGTTTTATAATAATTCAAATCAGAAACACTTATTGAGTGGCTAATATTTTCCAAGCCTGTTGTGTGAGAATTTGTGGTATGAATGAGCTTTTGAACCAGAATAACCTAGATTTGAAACTCATCTCTACGGCTTATTAGCTGTGTGCCCTTGATACATTTCTTAACCAAACTGATCCTGAGTTTACTCCTCTATAAAGTAGCAATTGTGATAGCTCCTAATTCAGAGGTATGTTGAGATTAAAGGATAGGATGTCTCTAAAGTGTATCTCAGTGATGGGATACATCATTTAGCTCTGAGTATGGGATGAAGCAGGCATTGAATATATGTGTGTTAGGCTCCGTGGTAGGCATGCTTGAAGCAGCTGTCTTGTTGTTCATATAAAACTAGAATATTTATTCCTCTGCCCTTCCTTCCTGCTTATTTCACAGTAGTTGTCAAACTTTATTGTAAGGCATTATCATAGGAATACTAGTACCGTCAAGAAGATAAAAGTTGTTTGGGGAAATGTGCTAAAACTTTATAATCCATGTAGAACTTGATCTATATTTAGCGCAGTGATAACTATATTAATCGAAGAACAAGGTCCATCTTTTCTGTTTCTCTATACCCATCACCCTCACCGTGGAGTATCCTGTCCCTCACTTCCTTATCAATTGGTCCCCATTTCACATTGAGGCTAATTGCTTTCTAAAGACCAAGGGACTGGGATATAGTCATCCTACCTGGGAAAATAAGGACAAGTTTCACTGTTACTCATAGTATCATAGACTGTGAGACCTGGAAATCTTTTCAGTGAGGTCATCTAGGCAGTGGTTTTCAAATCCTGCCCGTGGAGGGGTGCTGGTCCAGGAAGAAGTCATCACTGGGAGGAGGCCAAATGCATGGAATAAGTAGTGAGTTTTTCAAAAAGCTTAATTTATTCAATGTAAATACAGTCTCATTGGGCTTCCCTGGTGGCGCAGTGGTTGAGAGTCTGCCTGCCGATGCACGGGACGCGGGTTCGTGCCCCAGTCCGGGAAGATCCCACATGCCGCGGAGCGGCTGGGCCCGTGAGCCATGGCCACTGAGCCTGCGCGTCCGGAGCCTGTGCTCCGCAACGGGAGAGGCCACAACAGTGAGAGGCCCGCGTACCGCAAAAAAAAAAAAACAAAAACAGTCTCATTATTATGAGACAATGTCCCTTCTACTTTTTTTAGTTATAAAAATATCCTTTATTTTATGAAAAAATATAATAGCAGATGGCAGTTTATTTGTTAGTACCCATGCTTCATCAGCAAGCACCTCTGTCAGTCCCCTCCACATCACTAGTTTGGGACACATCACTAGTTTTTTAAAACCTTTAAATCTAGGAACCACTGACCTGGTCCAGCCCTGGATTTTACAAAAGAGGAAACTGAGCCCCAGTGAGGCTGAAGGCTATTACTTTTCCCAGCGTTTCCCAATGTCACTGGTTGTACTTTGCAAGACAGAAGCATCGTCATGCAGTGGGATAGAATAATGCAGGTTTTAGAGACAGATCTAGATACAAGTCCTGGGCTCCAGTGAACTCCTCACTAGGATAATGCCTTGAAAAAGCTATGTCATTCCTACATCTTAGTAGTTGTTGGTTTTTTTCCATTTTTAAGACCAGGTTAGTGTCATGTATATAAAGGAAGTCCCCTTCGAGAGGGTTGAATCTGGCTGGTCTCACACTTCTTCACAGCAACATGCAAAGCTTGAAGGCATGAAGCAATGTCTATAAGGTTATCCTCTTAGTCAAAGCAATAGGCAGAGATCGTCCAAAAGAAAAGATTTCAGGGAACCCAGCACCCAAGAAAAACCACTCCATAGTGAAGTCCTGCCAACCAAGAGAGGAACAAAAACACTGAATTGGGGAATGGAGAAGCTATGAGGGATATGTGTTGGCTCTGGTTAGATAGAGAATTAAGACATGGAATTAAGAAAATGAAAGAATTAAGATTTGGAAATAGAATATAAATGTTACAAAACCCTGACAAAGTAAAAATAATGTAAGTAACAAAAACAGAAGGTATAGGAGAATAAGATGCTCTTTCCCTTGTTTTTCATAGCTGGTACATCAATCCATACTGTTTAAAGTTAAATAATAAGCTTTTTAAAATAACATATCTATTATGGATTTTCACAGTATTTTTTTCTTGATCTTGGAGGAGTGTCCTTGGAATTAATATCTCTTAAAGACATATTCTTTTGAAGTTTAGCAATCATTTGATTTTCACTTCGGCTGATTTTTCTTCTGTTAATTCAAATTAAAAACTAAATGTCTTGTTCCAATTGAAAAATAGTTTCTATTTTGTGATCTGATGCTTAAAAAATTATACCTACTCACCTATCTATCTCCGCCTATTCTCTCTCTCCCCCACTATCCGTCTACAAGCATGGAGAGAGCTGTCTCACCTGGCATCCTCTAAATGTTAACGCTGGTTACTGGATCGTGGGTACTTTTCCTTTCTTCTTTATGCTTTTCCGTGTTGATTGAATTTATCTTAACAAACATGAGTTATTTTAGTAAGAGCAATAAAAGTATTCATTTAAAAAATGAAATGAGGACAATAATATGTAACTTTCAGAACTGTCAAAAGAACGTATATGTGTGTATATATATGTGTATATATATGTATGTATATGTGTGGATATAGACATACAGATATAGATATGCTAACAGAGTTCTTGGCATACTGTAGGCACTCAGTAAGTGCAAGGCACTATTGTTATTACTTTCTTGGAGAGAGAAAAGTGTTAGATCCTGACTGAAGTAATCTCCTGTGTTAGTTGGGGTTCTTGGTTGCAGAGATGAGCATCCAATCTGTCTTATTAAAGGACATCAGATGTCTCACAGAATCTCCAGGAGGGACTTGGAAGATCCCCAGAGGAGAACAATGGCCAGATCACCTTGCGGGAATGAGCCCTCCAGCAAAGACAACCCCTCTGCCACCACTGCTCCACCCAGACCCCACAGCTTACACCACTGCCCCCAGGCATGATACTGGCACCTTAGGTTTCTGCGTCTGAAATACAGAAAAGTAGACACCATCTGATGCTGCTACCTTTTATTTCCTCTTCTAAATACAAGTCATGTGCAGGTGCCTCTGGTTTATGGTGCTAAGTCATAGGCCTGCACCCCCACAGACAAGAGAGGCTGTGAAAGCAAGGTCTTGGTCTCTGCCATCTTGGTGTGGCAGGACTTGTGCTGGGGGAGATCCCCAAGTACAGGAAGGGTCGTCCAAGGTGCTGAGTGGTCTCAAATAGGGCAAACCCTCCTAAGTATCGACCGTACCTCCTAAGTATCCCTTACAAAGCTTGGTGAGACAAAGACCAAAAGGATTCCAAGAGCACTTGAAAATTATGGTATATTGGTTCTTTTTTCACTCATAGGTTCTGCTAATTCATTGAAATATATTTTTGTACAGTAGGCCCTTCATATCCAGGAATTCAACCAACCATGGACTGAAAAAAAATTTTTTTAATTCCATAAAGTTCCAAAGAGCAAAACTTGAATTTGCTGCTCACTGCCAACTATTTATATAAATACTATATATATAGTATTTACAGCTATTTTCATAGCATTTACATTGTATTAGGTATTATAAGTAATCTAGAGATGATTTAAAGTATATGAGAGGGGGGAATTCCCTGGCGGTCCAATGGTTAGGACTCGGCGCTTTCACTGCCATGGCCCTGGGTTCAATCCCTGGTCGGGGAACTAAGATCCTGTAAGCTGTGCAGCACGGCCAAAAAATAAAATAAAAAAATTTTTTAAGTATATAGGAGGATGCTTATAGGTTACGTGAAAATATTACGTTATTTTATATAAGGAACTTGAGCATTCTCAGATTTTGGTACCTATGAGGGGTGGGGTCCTCAAACCAACCCCCACAGATACCAAAGGACCACTATAACATTCTGAAACCTCAGCGAAGGGGCTCCTTATCCAATGTAAACAGTGTTATCAGAGACCTCTCAATTCTTAGCTGAAAAAGGGAGAGAGGTGTTTTGTTTTTTTTTCATTTTTTTAAACATCTTTATTGGAATATAATTGCTTTACACTGTTGTGTTAGTTGCTGCTGTATAACAAAGTGAATCAGCTATACATATACATATATCCCCATATCCCCTCCCTCTTGCATCTCCCTGCCACCCTCCCTATCCCACCGCTAGGGATAGAGTTTTTATAAAAAATATAAACTGTGTATAAAGAAAAATATTAAAAATCAAAGAATAAGGATTTACAGCAAATATGACAGAATGAGGGTTAATATATCTTGATGTTCCTAAACCCATACAAATTAATTTTAAAAAGAGAGGAAACCACTAAGAACCCAAGAGATACATGGGCAAAGGACATGCACAGATGATTGATAAAGGAGTAAGTGCAAGAAGACACATGGTCTGAAAAATGTTAACACTTGTAGCTGGAGAGGAAGGGAGACTACCCCTGCCTGGGCACCAAGCATCTTGCATACATTTTTATTTCATCCTCACAACCATAGTCATGTTAGATGCCATAATCTAAGTTAAATGAGGAAACTTGAGGTTCAGAAGGGTCGGGTAGCTTGTTGACCAATATCAACTGGCAAAGCTGAAACTGACCCCATGACGACTGTCAGGCTCCAGAGACTAGGGTCTTTCCACTCACCAAGCTGCCTCTCTAGTGATTGTTGTGAATCAAAGCAAACTCTTTTCACCTATTAAATTATCAAAATCCAATGCTGATGAGAGTATGATGGAAGAGTCCTTCTCATAAGAGATTATGGGTGGGTGAGTAAATTAACAAAACCCTTTGAAATCTGTCAAGACTCCTTAAGAGTCATAAAAATGTTGATTTCCATTGACCTAATCATTCACTTTGGGGGAATCTTCTCTCAGGGAATAATTCAATATGTGGAAAGAGTTGTGGGCAAAAAGATGTTCATCATGGATTTATAAGAGTGAACAATTGGAAACAACTTAAATGTCGAGAATTGTCTAACTAAATTGGTAAATGTTTACTTTCCGCTTAATAGAATATTATATAGCTATTATAAACATTTGTTATATTATGAAGTAAAAAGGAAAGCAATTATTTCAAATAGTTTTTAAAATAAACCCCTTGATATCAGGATTAAGAAGTGAAGAAATGAGGGAGCTTCTACTTTTTAAATTTATATATTCCTGGAATTTTTAAATTTTATTTTATTTATTTGTTTTTTTGACTGTGTTGGGTCTTTGTTGCTGTGCACAGGCTTTTCTCTAGTTGCAGTGAGTGGGGGCTACTCTTCGTTGTGGTGCATAGGCTTCTCATTATGGTGGCTTCTCTTGTTGCAGAGCACAGGCTCTAGGCGCGCAGGCTTCAGTAGTTGTGGTGCATGGGCTTAGTTGCTCCGCGGCATGTGGGATCTTCCCGGACCAGGGATTGAACCTGTGTCCCCAGCATTGGCAGGCAGATTCTTAACCACTGCGCCACCAGAGAAGTCCCTGGAATTCTTTATTTCCCCTTGGAATTTTTTAATTAAATATTTTATAATTTAAAAAAATAAGGGGTACAAGATGGTGGAGTAGAAGGATGTGCTCTCACTCCCTCTTGCAAGAACACTGGAATCACAACTAACTGCTGAACAATCATCGACAGGAAGACATTGGAACTCACCAAAAAAGATACCCCACATCCAAACACAAAGGAGAAGTCACAATGAGATGGTAGGAGGGGTGCAATCACAATAAAATCAAATCCCATAACTGCTGGGTGGGTGACCCACAAACTGGAGAACACTTATACCACAGAAGTCCACCCACTGGAGTGAAGGTTCTGAGCCCCACGTCAGGCTTCCGAACTTGGGGCATCTGGCAACGGGAGGAGGAATTCCTAGAGAATCAGACTTTGAAGGCTCGCGGGATTTGATTGCAGGACTTTAACAGGACTGGGGAAAACAAAGACTCCACACTTGGAGGGCACACACAAAGTAATGTGCACATTGGGACCCAGGGGAAGGAGCAGTGACCCCATAGAGACTGAACCAGACCTACCTGCTAGTGTTGGGGGTCTCCTGCAGAGGCAGGGAGTGGCTCTGTCTCACCGTGGGGAAAGGACACTGGCAGCAGAAGTTCTGGGAAGTACTCCTTGGCGTGAGCCCTCCCAGAGTCCGCCATTAGCCCCACCAAAGAGCCCAGGTAGGCTCCAGTGTTGGGTCGCCTCAGGCCAAACAACCAACAGGGAGGGAACCCAGCCCCACCCATCAGCAGACAAGAGGTTTAAAGTTTTACTGAGCTCTTTGTACCAGAGCAACAACCAGCTCTACCCACCACCAGTCCCTCCCATTAGGAAACTTGCACAAACCTCTTAAATAGCCTCATCCACCAGAGGGCAGACATCAGAAGCAAGAAGAACTACAGTCCTGCAGCCTGTGGGAAAAAAAACAAAAACCACATTCACAGAAAGATAGACAAGATGAAAAGGCAGAGGGGTATGTACCAGATGAAGGAACAAGATGAAACCCCAGAAAAACAATTAAATGAAGTGGAGATAGGCAACCGTCCAGAAAAAGAATTCAGAATGATGATAACGAAGATGATCCAGGACCTCGGAAAAAGAATGGAGGCAAAGATCGAGAAGATGCAAAAAATGTTTAACAAAGACCTAGAAGAATTAAAGAACAAACAAACAGAGATGAACAATACAATAATTAAAATGAAAAATACACTAGAAGGAAGCAGTAGCAGAATAACTGACGCAGAAGAACAGATAAGTGACCTGGAAGACAGAATGGTGGAATTCACTGCTGCAGAACAGAATAAAGAAAAAAGAATGACAAGAAATGAAGACAGCCTCAGAGAGCTTTGGGACAACATTAAACGCAACAACATTTGCATTATAGGGGTCCCAGAAGGAGAAGAGAGAGAGAAAGGACCCGAGAAAATATTTGAAGAGATTATAGTCAAAAACTTCCCTAACATGGGAAAGGAAATAGCCACCCAAGGTCAGGAGGCACAGAGTCCCATACAGGATAACCCCAAGGAGAAAAACACCAAGACACATAGTAATCAAATTGGCAAAAATTAAAAGACAAAGAAAAATTATTGAAAGCAGCAAGGGAAAAATGACAAATAACA
>NC_041214.2:89680318-89681726 GCF_002837175.3 Physeter macrocephalus | reverse complement strand
AGTTTTAAATGATACATTACACAAGATGGACTTAATTGATATTTATAGGACATTCCATCCAAAAACAACAGAATACACATTTTTCTCAAGTGCTCATGGAACATTCTCCAGGATAGATCATATCTTGGGTCACAAATCAAGCCTTGGTAAATTTAAGAAAACTGAAATTGTATCAAGTATATTTTCTGACCACAACGCTGTGAGACTAGATATCAGTTACAGGAAAAATCTGTAAAATTCGCAAACACATGGAGGCTAAACAATACGTTACTAAATAACCAAGCGATCACTGAAGAAATCAAAGAGGAAATCAAAAAATTCCTAGAGACAAATGACAATAAAAACACAAACGATCCAAACCTATGGGATGCAACAAAAGCAGTTCTAAGAGGGAAGTTTATAACTATACAAGCCTACCTCAAGAAACAAGAAACATCTCAAATAAAGAATCTAACCTTACACCTAAAGGAACTAGAGAAAGAAGAACAAACAAAACTCACAGTTAGCAGAAGGAAAGAAATCATAAAGGTCAGAGCAGAAATCAATGAAATAGAAACAAGGAAAACAATAGCCAAGATCAATAAAACTAAATGCTGGTTCTTTGAGAAGATAAACAAAATTGATAAACCATTAGTCAGACTCATCAAGAAAAAGAGGGAAAGGACTCAAATCAATAAAATTAGAAATGAAAAAGGAGAAGTTACAACAGACACCACAGAAATACAAAGCATCCTGAGAGACTACAAGCAACTCTATGCCAATAAAATGGACAACGTGAAAGAAATGGACAAATTCTTAGAAAGGTATAACCTTCCAAGACTGAACCAGGAAGAAACAGAAAATATGAACAGACCAATCACAAGTAATGAAATTGAAACTGTGATTAAAAATCTTCCAACAAACAAAAGTCCAGGACCAGATGGCTTCACAGGTGAATTCTATCAAACATTTAGAGAAGAGCTAACACCCATCCTTCTCAAACTCTTCCAAAAAATTGCAGAGGAAGGAACACTCCCAAACTCATTCTATGAGGCCACCATCACCCTGATACCAAAACCAGACAAAGATACTACCAAAAAAAAAATAATAAAATAACAGACCAATATCACTGATGAATATAGATGCAAAAATCCTCACAAAACACTAGCAAACAGAATCCAACAAGACATTAAAAGGATCATACACCATGATTAAGTGGGATTTATCCCAGGGATGCAAGTATTCTTCAATATACGCAAATCAATCAATGTGATACACCATATTAACAAATTGAAGAATAAAAACCATATGATCATCTCAATAGATGCAGAAAAAGCTTTTGACAAAATTCAACACCCATTTATGATAAAAACTCTCCAGAAAGCGGGCACAGAGGGAACCTACCTCAACATAATAAAGGCCATATACG
>NC_041214.2:89675630-89679731 GCF_002837175.3 Physeter macrocephalus | reverse complement strand
AAATTGGAAAAGAAGAAGTAAAACTGTCACTGTTTGCAGATGACATGATACTATACATAGAGAATCCTAAAGATGCCACCAGAAAAATACTAGAGCTAATCAACGAATCTGGTAAAGTTGAAGGATAGTAAATTAATGCACAGAAATCTGTTGCATTCCTATACACTAATGATGAAAAATCTGAAAGAGAAATTAAGGAAACACTCCCATTTACCATTGCAACAAAAAGAATAAAATACCTAGGAATAAACCTACCTAAGGAGACAAAAGACCTGTATGCAGAAAACTATAAGCACTGATGAAAGAAATTAAAGATGATACCAACAGAAGGAGAGATATACCAAGTTCGTGGATTGGAAGAATCAATATTGTGAAAACGACTGTACTATCCAAAGCAATCTACAGATTCAGTGCAATCCCTATCAAATTACCAATGGCATTTTTTACAGAACTAGAACAAAAAATCTTAAAATTTGTATGGAGATATAAAAGACCCTGAACAGCCAAAGCAGTCTTGAAGGAAAAAAACAGAGCTGGAGGAATCAGACTCCCTGAATTCAGACTATACTACAAAGCTACAGTAATCAAGACAACATGGTACTGGCACAAAAACAGAAACATAGATCAATGGAACAAGATAGAAGCCCAGAGATAAACCCATGCACCTATGGTCAACTAATCTATGACAAAGGAGGCTAGGATATACAATGGAGGAAAGACAGTCTCTTTATAAGTGGTGCTCAGAAAACTAGACAGATACATATAAAAGAATGAAATTAGAACACTTCCTAACACCATACACAAAAACAAACTCAAAATGGATTAGAGACCTAAATGTAAGACCGGACACTATAAAACTCTTAAAGGAAAACATAGGAAGAACACTCTTTGACATAAATCACAGCAAGATCTTTTTTGATCCACCTCCTAGAGTAATGGAAATAAAAATAAACAAATGGGACCTAATGAAACTTAAAAGCTTTTGCACAGCAAAGGAAACCAAAAACAAGACAAAAAGACAACCCTCAAAATGGAAGAAAATATTTGCAAACGAATCAATGGACAAAGGATTAATCTCCAAAATATATAAACAGCTCATGCACCTCAATATTAAAGAAACATACAACCCAATCTAAAAATGGGCTGAAGACCTAAATAGACATTTCTCCAAAGAATACATACAGATGGCCAAGAAGCACATGAAAAGCTGCTCAACATCACTAATTATTAGAGGAATGCAAATCAAAACTACAATGAGGTATCACCTCACACCAGTTAGAATAAAAAGGAACGAAATTGGGTCATTTGTAGAGATGTGGATGGATCTAGAGACTGTCATACAGAGTGAAGTAAGTCAGAAAGAGAAAAACAAATATCGTATATTAACGCATATATGTGGAATCTAGAAAAATGGTGCAGATGAACCGGTTTGCAGGACAGAAATAGAGACACAGATGTAGAGAACAAAGATATGGACACCAAGGGGGGAAAGCGACGGGGGCTGGGCTGTGGTGGTGTGATGAATTGGGAGATTGGGATTGACATGTATACACTGATGTGTATAAGATGGATGACTAATAAGAACCTGCTGTATATTTAAAAAACATTAAATTCAAAAAAAAGAGGAAAATATGTAGGATAAAAGCTTGAAAATAACCATACCAAAATATCAACAATATTAGAGTAGAAGGACTATGGGTTTTTCCCCTCATTTTATTTTTAAAATTTCTTTGTAATGTATTACTAAAGATGTAGTTTTATAATAGAAAAACATGTCATTCTAAAATGAAAGTATGGTTTCAGTAAAAAAAAAAAACACCATAGTTGTGATTTATTGTCTCTGGGAGGAGGTCATTTTCTCCATGTCACAGATGAGTAAACTGAACCTCCAGGAGGCTGAGTAAATTTCCAGCCACTTAGAATTAAGCCTTGACCTGTGTGACTCCTACCTTTGTGTGCCTTCAATCTGCCCTCAGGACCCACCTCAGTTGAAGCTCTGGGCCTGAAGGAAGCCCTTGAATGATGAAGGTGTATGATTCAGCTTCCTGGAAATCAGTGGCTTGTGGTGACCGAGGCAGAATTATCAACGGTTGGTATTGACCTGGACATTATAAGAAAAATAATATGTCAAAAATGAGCCTTAGCCAGAGAGGAAGTAGGGCATTCAGGATTTTTGAAGAGGGTGGTTATGGGAGAAGCAAGTTACAGGGACACCTCTCCAAATGAAGTGGGTGTCCCAGCAGCATCCTTCTTTGTGATAAGCATCAGTACTACAGGTAGGACTAATACAGCTGGAGAAGAGAGATGTTTCAGGACATCAGAGAGGAGACTTTCTGCTTTAAAAAATATTAAATACAAATTAAAAGAATGCTAGAAAACATAAAATATGGAATCTCAGGTTTGAAAACGATTTTAGCCATTGTTTATTCCAGCTACTCTAAAAAAGTGCTTCAATTCGTCTCATCTGAGTAGATGTCCCAGGAACAGGGAGCTCCCTTGCTTTGAGGAAGCCCCCTGCATATCTCAATAACTCCAACTGCTAGAAAGCTCCTCCCTACTGTCAACCCAGTTATTTTATCCTTCTTGGATGAGAGAGTCATCTTGGGAGTGGCAAGGAGCTTGCAGGGGTGGAGGAACTGAATTTAGGTTAGGGCTGTATAGGGACAGATTTGAGCAGAGCTGAGCAGGACAGATGAGGTGAGTGAGGCTGGGGAGGAAGGTCTCTATGAAGGCAGGGTGGGCTCCAGGTGCAGAGAGATACCAGTGATTGGGCACACAGGTTCCTCTGCTCTGGGTGAACCACAGCCAACCTCCCAGGAGTACTTGGAAAATGTGTGAGGGAGAAAGAGGTTCCTGCTCACCTCTGCAACCTTCTCTCCAGCCATCCCTGCAGACGTGTGCGGGGAGGGTAGAGGTTAAGAAGATAGTGGGACAGGGGAGATGACCCTGGCCACTCATGCAGACTTCCTGAGGTCACATCCTTACTTACTAACTCTGACCCTGGGCAAGTTGTTGTGTTTTATTTTAATTTTTATTGGAATATAGTTGATTTACAATATTGTGTTAGTTTCAGGTGTACAGAAAAGTGAATCTGTTATACATATATCCACTGTTTTTTAGTCTTTTCCCATATAGGCCATTACAGAGTATTGAGTAGAGTTTCCTGTGCCATACAGTAGGTCCTTATTAGTTATCTATTTTATATATAGGAGAGCGTATATGTGAATCCCAGTCTTCCAGTTTATCCCTCCCCCCCCTTTACCCCCTGGTAACCATAAGTTTACTTTCTACATCTATAACTCTATTTCTGTATTGTAGATAAGTTCATTTGTACACTTTTTTAAGATTCCACATGTAAGTGATATCATATATTTGTCTTTCTCTGTCTGACTTACTTCACTCATTATGACAATCTCTATGTCCATCCATGTTGCTGCAAATGGCACAATTTCGTTCTTTCTTATGGCTGAGTAATATTCCATTGTATTTATATTCCACATCTTCTTTATCCATTCATCTGTTGATGGACATTTAGGTTGCTTCCCTGTCATGGATATTGTAAATAGTGCTGCAGTGAACACTGAGGTGCAGGTATCTTTTCAAATTATGGTTTTCTCCAGATATATGCCCAGGAGTGGGAATGCTGGATCGTATGGTAGCTCTATCTTTAGTTTTTGAAGGAACCTCCATACTGTTCTCCATAGTGGCTGTATCAATTTACATTCCCACCAACAGTGCAAGAGGGTTCCCTTTTCTCCACACCCTTGCCAGCATTTATTGTTTGTAGATTTTTTGATGATGGCCATTCTGACAGGTGTGAGGTGATATCTTATTATACTTTTGATTTGCATTTCTCTAATAATTAGTGATGTTGAGCATCTTTTCATGTGCTTTTTGGCCATCTGTATGTCTTCTCTGGAGAAATGTCTATTTAGATCTTCAGCCCTTTTTTTTTTTTTAACATCTTTATTGGAGTATAACAGTTTTACAATGGTGTGTTAGTTTCTGCTTTACAACAAAGTGAATCGGTTATACATATACATATGTTCCCATATATCTTCCCTCTTGCATCTCCCTCCCTCCCACCCTCCCTATCCCACC
>NC_041214.2:89671698-89672159 GCF_002837175.3 Physeter macrocephalus | reverse complement strand
TTTGTTGTTTTTCCTTTGCTGCTTTTAATATGTTTTCTTTGTATTTAATTTTTGATAGTTTGATTAATATGTGTCTTGGCGTGTTTCTCCTTGGATTTATCCTGTATGGGACTCTCTGTGCTTCCTGGACTTGATTGACTATTTCCTTTCCCATATTAGGGAAGTTTTCAACTCTAATCTCTTCAAATATTTTCTCAGTCCCTTTCTTTTTCTCTTCTTCTTCTGGGACCCCTAATTCGAATGTTGGTGCATTTAATGTTGTTCCAGTGGTCTCTGAGACTGTCCTCAGTTCTTTTCATTCTTTTTTCTTTATTTTGCTCTGCTGTTGTTATTTCCACTATTTTATCTTCCAGGTCACTTATCCGTTCTTCTGCCTCAGTTATTCTGCTATTGATCCCATCTAGAGTATTTTTCATTTCATTTATTGTGTTGCTCATCGTTGCTTGCTTCCTCTTTATTTC
>NC_041214.2:89665932-89669640 GCF_002837175.3 Physeter macrocephalus | reverse complement strand
CCTAAACTATGAAACTAGTTGAGAATCACATTATAATGAGAGAGGTATTCTAACAAAAGCTGTTAAGAGAATAAATCTTAAAAGTTCTCACTGCAAGTAAAAAAACTTATTTTGTAACTGTGTGTGGTGATGGATGTGAACTAAATTTATCGTAGCAGTCATTTCACAGTATAAACACATATCAAATCGTTATATTGTATACCTAAAACGAATACAATGTTATGCGTCAATTATATATCAGTTGGGAAAAAAAAAAGCAAGGTCTTCTCCTGAAAGAGAAAGAAAGTGTGTGGTGGTGTTGAAAGGCAGGGAGGAGAGAAAGCATCTGAAGTAGCTGTTTGGGAAATGAGAGGAAGCTGATGCAGGACATGGAGTAGCATTGGACAGACAGGGAGAACGGTGGGCTTGTGGTAGCAGCAACCCTCACATGAAATAATTTTACTCTAGCAGAACCCAGCAGTAGGTACTAGAGCAGAGAAGGGGGCCAACGGGTTGACCCAGAATTGAGTTTTTGGCAGGTGGCACCAGGTGGGAGGATACTGGCTAGAGGACTTTACTGTGAGTGATGCATGTGGATCTGGACTTAGAAGAAGGAAAGCCTTGATGAAAATGAAGGGCTGGGACTTCCCTGGTGGGGCAGTGGTTAAAAATCCACCTGCCAGTGCAGGGGACACAGGTTCGAGCCCTGGTCCAGGAAGATCCCACATGCCGCGGAGCGACTAAGCCCGTGCGCCACAACTACCGAGCCTGAGCTCTAGAGCCCGCAAGCCACAACTACTGAGCCTGCATGCCACAACTACTGAGCCCACGTGCCACAAATACTGAAGCCCCTGCGCCTAGAGCCCATGCTCCGCAACAAGAAAAGCCACTGCAATGAGAAGCCCGCACACCACAACGAAGAGTAAACCCTGCTCCCCACAACTAGAGAAAGCCCACGTGCAGCAACGGAGACCCAGCGCACCCAAAAATTAATTAATTAAATAATTATTTTTTTTTAAAAACAAAATTAAGGGCCAACAAGGTTAATATCTTTAATCTGTAAAATATGTTAAAAGCCCATACACTTTCTTTAGAACATTATGAATAACCCGCCCCATGAAATGATAGACAAAAATCATGAACAGCAGCTACAAATAACCTAGCAAATATATGGTGAGTGTTCAATCTCATTAGTGGTCAAAGAAATGAGAATTTAAATACTGAGGTATCATTTTTCACCTACCATGGTAGGAAAAAAGCCTACTTTTTAAAAATGAAAATACATTATGCTGATGGATGAAAAGAAAGCTACAGAGGAGTAAATTAATCTAAATTGTTAAGAAGATAATCTGGCAACAATTTCTAGAAGCCTCAAAATTTTTATTCTTGAATTAGTAGTTTTACTCCCTGGAATTTACACTAAGGAAACAATACAAAATGAAAAGAAAAAAAGAGAAAGGCACATCCTTCTTGCTCCCTTGCCCCCCAGCACTAGGCTTGTATCCAAAGAACTAAGTCAGTTAACCTTCAGGAATAATGGAACTTTGAGGCCATTAATGTCCCCTGAAGCTCTCTGTCCTCCGATTAATAGGTATCACAGTAAAGCAAGTTTTCTCAGCCTACTTGTCTACAGAGGCAGGTAGGTCAAAGGCCCCCTACCTTCATTGCCATTGATTTCTACATTTCTGTTATCCTAAGTTTCTATTATTAGCGCCTTGGTTATCACCCATTAGACTGTGAACTATTCAAGGGCGGGGACCTCAGTCTTATTTATCTCTTTGTTTTGTATCCACCTCTACTCCTTATGCCTAACACTCATATAGTAGATGCCTCATAGATATTTATAAAATTGGCTGTCATTTCAGCTACTCCCACTCCATCGTGCCCCATTGTCTACCCTTTTTAATTTGTGCATTTGGCTGAAGTTGGCGTCTTTTTTTTTTAAATTTATTTTTGGCTGTGTTGGGTCTTCGTTGATGCACGTGGGCTTTCTCTAGTTGTGGCGAGCAGGGGTTACTTTTCGTTGTGGTGTGCGGGCTTCTCATTGCAGTGGCTTCTCTTGTTGCGGAGCATGGGCTCTAGGCGCAGGGGCTTCAGTAGTTGTGGCACGTGGGCTCAGTAGTTGTGGCATGCAGGCTCAGTAGTTGTGGCTTGCGGGCTCTAGAGCGCAGGCTCGGTAGTTGTGGCACATGGGCTTCATTGCTCCATGGCATGTGAGATCTTCCCGGACCAGGGATCAAACCTGTGTCCCCTGCATTGGCAGGCAGATTACTAATCACTGCACCACTGGGGAAGTCTCAAAATTGGCGTCTTTGTTCAGTTGATTTATTCATAAATGTCCTTGTTTATGTGCCAACCAGTCTGCATTTCAGGGGTCCTATGTTAATTAAAGGACTCTTGCGTCATGTACCTTAAAGCAAGGTTCAAATTGCATTCCTCTCTGGGCCTATTAGCAGTAATTGCTTTCTATAACTATTACTAATAGAGGGATGTGGTAACATGAGGGTAATAAAACATGGTGGGGAATCAGTTGACTCATCGGAAGTTAAAACTGGAAAGGAGCTCACGAAATGGTGGTGTGGCTCAACCTCTACTCTGATTTTACATATAAGGAAACTGAAGACCAGAGAGAGGAAATTTTCCCAAGGTAATGCAGCTGGTTTATGGAAGGGTAGGAATAAGGGTCCAAGGTATAGGCAGCCAGCTCATTGGATTTCCAGGGCACATATTGTCATCAAAAATGTATGGGGTTCGGTGAGACCAGCAAGCCCAGCCATGGCGACTGACATAGTGAAGGCAGAGTCAGCAGGGATTCTGTGAGAGGGCTTGGTTGGAGAGCACGGACAGGGTTGTGGGGCAGATCTGGACAAGTGTGTGGATGAAATAAAAACAGTGTGGTATGGTGAGTCGAGCATGGCCCTTGAAACTTGGAATTCAATCCCTGGCTGCCACACGTCTCCTTGTTACATTACTTCCCTAAGATCCAAGTTTTCAGTCTGTAGAAACTTGCTCACAGAACTGACTTCTCAGGATCGAGTTAAAGGAGACAATAGATGTAATTTCAACTCAGCACCAGGAAAGAGCTCTGGAAGATGGTGATTGGTGCCATCCTCGTGGAGGTCAACTCTTGGGGTCCTTCTAGGACGTGAAAAGTGAGCACCCATCCCCCCGTCCGTCTTCAGAATGCTTCTGGACAGCTCCTACCTTGGTGAGGGAGGACCTGTCCCCATTGGTCTGACTGCGCACGTGAGCACGGGCTGGCCAACTACAGTTAGCTGCCTGTTTTGTAGGGCCCACAAGCTAAGAGTGATTTTTACATTTTTAAAATATTTATTTATTTATTTTTGGCTGCGTTGGGTCTTCGTTGCTGTGCACAGGCTTTCTCTAGTTGTGGCGAGCGGGGCTTATCATTGCGGTGGTTTCTCTTGTTGCAGAGCATGGGCTCTAGAGTGCTCGGGCTACAGTAGTTGTGGCTTGCGGGCTCTAGAGCGCAGGCTCAGTAGTTCTGGCGCATGGGCTTCGTTGCTCTGTGGCATGTGGGTTCTTCCCAGACCAGGGATCAAACCCATGTCCCCTGCATTGGCCGGCAGATTCTTAACCACTGTGCCATCAGGGAAGTCCTACATGTTTTTTTAAACTGGAAAAAATCAAAAGAAGAATCATATTTTGTGAAATGTGACAATTATGTGGAATCCAAATTTCAGTGTCACAAAAGAAGTCTTATTGGGA
>NC_041214.2:89658162-89665432 GCF_002837175.3 Physeter macrocephalus | reverse complement strand
CCTGGTGGTGCAGTGGTTGAGAGTCCGCCTGCCGATGCAGGGGACGCGAGTTCGTGCCCCGGTCCGGGAGGATCCCGCGTGCCGCGGAGCGGCTGGGCCCGTGAGCCATGGCCGCTGGGCCTGCGCGTCCAGAGCCTGCGCTCCGCGGCGGGAGAGGCCACAGCAGTGAGGAGCCCGCGTACCGCAAAAAAAAAAAAAAAAAAAAAAAAAAAGCATCATTCAGTTTGTCCGCACGGTGAGCCACAGCCACCCCCCGCCTCTACAGGAGACCCTCCAACACTAGCAGGGCTGAAAAATGCAGAGAATGAACAGAGAGAGTGAAAGAGAGAACCAAAAAGGAAGGAAGAAAGGAGAGAGAAAACCGGGTGCTGGAGACAGCAGACATGGGACTGAAGAGGAACCACAAAGACTCCCCTTGCAAATCAGCAAGCAGATTGCAGGGCTGCGGGTCAAATGCTAAATCTCAGTGTGTTCCTGCTGGTCTGCAATGAATGTCAAGAGCTCACCAAACAGGCCAGCTGGGATTCAAGATGTTGTGGGACTTTTATGCCTGTGGACTTGAGAAGCTACAAACGACCCTCTTCACCCATGATGAGAATGGGGACCAACCCCTTCCCCTAAGAGTCCTCACCACCTTTCCCATCCCTACCCAGGAAAATAAACTGAATTACAGAAAAAACAAAAAAGAAAGCATCTTTCAGGTTTTCACAAGTGGTCCCCCAAACCATAGATATAATCCACACAGTGATTACAGTCCTGAGTACAGGACTTTAAAGTTTGCCAGAGCAAGAGAGACAATGATCTTTCTCAAAAAGATATACTAATATTCTTTTATACCTGAAAAAAATACTAATTTTTAGAGGGGGGATAAAAGTAAATAAAATTCTCTAATTAAAAAAATTTTTAAATATAGTCAATTTGTCATTTAAAAATATTAGCACCAGACCTCTGGGGTAGGATGGCAGACTGAATACATGTACCTAATTTTGTTCTCTCCCCAAATCCCACTTACAGACAGGAAAGGTTGTTTTTTTTTTTTTTTTAAAGGATGTAAGTCCATAACAATAGAGAAAACAGCAACAAAGTTTTGGAAGCTAAAAAGTAGATGGTGCAGTGGAACTAGGATCAGACCTGAGAAAACGGAATCTCAAGTCTGCAGGGGGAAAGCAAGAACCAACCTGATTGACCCCACACAATTCTCAAAGGTCTCAGTATGGGCAGTACCAGGTGTCTGGACATGGGAGTGAGAGTTGGTGGGTTGAAACAAGGAAGACCAAGGTGGGAACTCTGAGAAGTCACTCATGCTACCAGGCACATGCAGAATCTACCAAACTGCAGAAGTCTGGAGGTTTATTCTCTGGAAAGGTTAAGCCAAGGGCTTTGACAGGGGGTGCCAGGCCCAGCTGAGGGAAATCGAGTCTATATTTACAGAATACTGGAAGCAGAGACCCCCCAGTCCCCCCAACTCAGCTCCCACAACAAAGGCAGCCAGAAACATCCTTCAGCCAGATTGGAAGGCTCCTCTCTAGAGAAAGTAAAACAATTCCAGAAGCACATAAATGTATGAACCTAGGAGAGGGTCCCCAACAACTAGCCTATCCAAACTATCTCATGTAGCTCAAAATTGACAGGACTCGGGAGGGGGAAGGGTAAGCTGTGGTGAAGTGAGAGAGTGGCAGGGACATATATGCACTACCAAATGTAAATTAGATAGCTAGTGGGAAGCTGCCGCATAGCACAGGGAGATCACCTCTGTGCTTTGTGACCATGAGAGGGGTGGGATAGGGAGGGTGGGAGGGAGGGAGACGCAAGAGGGAAGGGATATGGGAACATATGTATATGTATAACTGATTCACTTTGTTGTAAAGGAGAAACTAACACACTATTGTAAAACAGTTATACTCCAATAAAGATGTTAAAAAAAAAAAATTGACAGGACTCAACTGTGTGCTCAGTACTTCCAATCAGCTTTTTACCCCCCAACTTTTAATCATGAACAGAAAGCCAAGAACTACCAGATATATGATAAATTCCTATATTATAGAAGCTAAAACCCAAACAAAGAGGAAAAGGGAGCTTAGGGGAAGCAGAAACTATGCAGAGATTTTTTTTAATTTTTAATATATCAATAAATCTTTTGAGAGCTAAGAGAAAATACTGCATCCATGAAATAACAGCAACAAAAAGATGTTATTAAAACAATAAAAAGTAACATTCAGAAAACTAAAAAAGTCTTGATTAGTAAAAACATGGTAGCAAAATGAGGAAGTTGATAGAAAGAATGGCAGATCAAGCTGAGGGAAACTCTCAGAAAGTGAAGATAAAAATAGGTGAGAAAAAAAATCAGAGAATCCAAAGAGCAGAAGTACCAGAAAGAGAGAACAGAAAATACAGGGAAAAAAAATCATCACTGAAATTATTCAAGAAGATTTCCTAGAACTGAAAGATGTAAGTTATCAGAAAGGACCCACCAAGTGCCCAGCATAACATAAATAGAATCTCAGAATAACATATCATTTTGAAATTTCAGAAAACTGGGGGCAAGAAGAACTTCCTCCTAATTCACAGTTACATAAAAAGGATTATGAATCAGAATGACTTTAGACTACTCAGAAGCAACACTAGAAGCATGGAGATAAGCAATCAGAAATCTAAGAGAAAATAATTTCCAACCTAGAATTTCATACCCAGCCAAACTATCAGTCAAGTATAAGCAGAGGAAAAAGAATTTTCAGACATAGAAAATCTCAAACAATTGATCTCCCATATGCTCATTCACAAGAAGTTACTAGAAGATGACCTCTATCAAAATGAGAGAGCAGACTAGGATGGCACTGTATTCAGAAACAGGAGTTCCAACAGCGAAGAGAGATAAAGGAGGATGAATGGAGATCCTGGGATGACAGCTATGCACAGGAGTAGAGGGTGACCACCCAGACTGAAGCAATGTGACTAAGGACATGTTGAAAGCCGTCATCAACAAGACCCCCACGGCCGCTGCACCTAGTTTCTAACCTGAGGTCAGAACACTGGGGTGAACTTATCTCAGAGTCTTAGCTGTGCTTGGCTCATCTTGACCATGAACTTGGCCATGAAGTTGCTGCTCTCCCCTCCTCAGACTGCTGCTTCACCCACCAGAAGTGCTCTGTTTTGACCTACTCCTAAGGGCTAGAGGAAGGCAATGATCAGTTTAGACATTTAAATAGAGAGCTGCTCAGTCCTCTAAAGCATCCCTCTGGATATGTAGTACCTGACACATATTACAACCGTGAGAAAGGCAGGCACCTAAAGTCAGATAGTGATTACTTCTGGTGGGGAACGAGAGAGATGCACTTGGGGAGGAAGCAACAGGGAGCTCCTATGGGACCAGCAATCTTCTGATTCTTAACCTGGGACTAGATGACATTTTCCTAGTCTTTAACCAGGACATATGTTTTTACATACTCTTCTATATGCAAGATACGTTTTACAATAAAGTAATTTAAGAGATTAATTCTAATGTAAATGTTGGAAGCAGGAATGTTTTCCCTACTGTTTAGGGGTAACCCCCCTGCCTTGTTCTTTCTCTGTAAAGTCCTGCACTTCATTTCACAGAGAAAAACATAATTGTTTACCTTTATGAAGTAATATCTCCATCTGTGAGATCTGGGTATACTTTAGGTAAAGACTTTGAGAATCTCCTTTGCATTTTCACAATTTCAGGCATAAATTATATCACCTCTTAAAACTGATGTGAAGACCAGATTAAATTAAGGACCAGAAGTTCCCCATCTCTGGCTTAAGGCCTAGGCCTAGGGTCATTAGATTTTCAAGAAGCGTGCAATGTACTGATTAAGAGTTGGGCTCTGGGAGTTCCCTGGTGGCCTAGTGGTTAGGATTTGGCGCTTTCACTACAGAGGCCCGGGTTCAATCCCTGGTCAGGGAACTATCCCGCATGCCACACAGCGTGGCCAAAATACAAAGAGAAATAAATAAACAAACAAACATTAAAAAAAAAAAGAGTTTGGGCTCTGGAACTAGACTATCTGGAGTGATTATCAACTCTACCAATGGTGTAACCTTAAGACAAGATACCACTCGCAACCTCAGTTTCCCCATTTGTAAAACAGAAATAATCATACTACCTACCTCTTGTTGCAAGAAGTAAGTGAATTAACACATGTGAAGTACATGAAACAATGCTTGACATATATTAAGTGCTCAATAAAGACTAGTTGCTATTATTATTACTATCATATAGATAAGCAACTGTCTTACTATGTGTGGCAACCATCTTTCTACAAAAGAAGTTATTTCCATCCAAAGGTCCACAAGTGCTGGGCCTTGCTGTGGTCAGTCCCTCTCCCCAGGGCCTCTTGGTGTTCCACAACTATCACTGTCTTTTAATCCGCCCCTGCTTGCAGATGCAAGTTGAGATGAAGCAGGTGGTGTTTATAACAACTTGTCTAAGCCTTCTCACACTCAGGACTGAGACGTGGTAAAAGTGGCAGACTTAACTTGCAGGTGGGCTGTCCAAACAGCATCACTGCCTCCTTCACCAACTGGCATCATGAAGGGCCTCTTCTCGGCAGAGCCAACACACAGGTGTGAGAGATGACTCCCTGTAAACACACAGGACTCAGGGCCACAGTGGGGTCCGGGGCAAACAGCACTGGCCCGGGAGTTGGGAGAACTGGGTTCCAACTGCAGCTCTGTGTGACTCAGCCAAGGCCAGTCAACCTCTCTGTGCCTGTTTTCTCACCCACAGAATCAGGCACACCATTCAACATTCACGAGTTCTGGCATTCTCAGTGCATGTTGGTTTACCCTTAAATATGAAACAATTAGTTCGGGGGGAAGGGAGGTCAGTCACAGGGCAGTGAGTCTTCTGAAAACACAACCCATCGTCCAAAACTGACTTTGGAGCTGGTGCTGACCTGCGTGGGCTTCCATCCCCATGTCTAGGCAGGGCCTGTAACAATGTTATCACTTTTTAAAACATATGCCTAAACTAGTTCCTATTGCAGACAACTGGCAGGTGCCCAGTTAATAGATTATTCCACCAGACAGTTGAATGCTTTGGCCATTGGTCAAAAATGAGGTCACTGCAATCCTATGTGCTATAATTGGAAAAGCCTGATGAGAAACAATTGTCTATTTTGTAACAAATAGGAACCCATATTCTGGTCCCCCTAAATCGGCCTTGCTTGGTGTGTGGTTCGGGAGCAAAGGAAGATTGTGTTCAAGGTCAAGTTGGCTCTGCTCTTTGACTCATCTGTTGTGCACCTGACTGTCCACGTGTGTTTCACATCAGCAAATCCCCAACCAGATTCCAGATGACCTGCTGGAATTTCTGGCCAACATCGCCAGATCCCTGGTCTTGCTCTCAAACCTGCACAGTTGGAAAAAACGGGTCAGGAGACTCCTGTCCCAGCCATCTGGACACAAATACTCAGGGGATATGCATAATATGAAGCACATGTGCTTTTCTGAAAAACAAAAATAAAAAAAGGTTTTAAGGGACACAGAGCTCTTATTACGGGAGGCTGTGGTGTCCTTCCAGCAGGCAGGCATTCCCAGACAGAACTATCCCTGCTGACCCGCTGCAGGTGAGACCTGCACTTTGATTTTACCAGTAATTCATCCACACATTTTTGTCAAGTGTTTAATGTCTACCTAAGTAAGCATCTCTACTCACTGCGAACAAAAATCCAGGAGGAAAACTTTCAAAGCCACAGTTTCTTCTCGGCTGCAACCCTTCCTTCCTTCCTCCTTCCCAAGACCGTCTGACTGAACTTGAACCTGACCCTGCCCTGGGCTGGGCCCTCCACACAGGCATTGTGGTTCCTCCCGCCAGCTGCAGCCTGTGCAGACAGAATACCTGAGAACCACGGCCAAAACAGGAAGGCCGGCGCCTCTCTGAAGGGAGGCCTGGGGAGTATCCGTCTCCCAGGCGACTGCAGATAAGAGATGAAGGGGCTGGACTTTCCACACCTCCAGTTACGTTCCAGAGCCTTCCCTTGCCCAGTCAGCCCATCTGATTCATTCTCCATTCATTCACCCAACACACGTATTGAGCACCACTGGTGTAAAGCCCTGAGCTGGGGCATGGGCATAAAGCAGGTTAAGAGGAACCTCTATCTCAGGGGCCCTAGTGTTGTGACAGCCACTTGGGGCGCCCCTGGCACCTTGCATGCCTCGGGGGCCTCCAGGGAAGCCTCTGCAATCCCAGCACAGATCCCACCAGCAGAGTCCCTGAGACAATGTCATGACAAGCAAAGCAAACAGAGGGCTTGAGTTAGGGGAGTGGGCAGAAGATCACCCTGCCCAGCCCAGGTCCACTTTCCGGTCCCAAGAACATGTCCTGTCACAGACGACTGGCAGGCTGGCCGTGGTGAATAAATTTTCCAAGACTAAATCATCAACACTGCCCAATTCTGGATCCTCCAAAAGCCTGCTCATAACCAGTCTGCAACAGAGAGTGTCTTTAACTCGACAGTAACTAACTTCTATCCATGATGGCAAAATTTGTGTTTTACAGAGAGGGATTAGGGCAGTAATAAGGACCCCAGGCCGGGCCAGAAAGCCCCATATTGTAGCTCATTCCAAGGATCCAGTCATGGATAGAGGTAGAGGGAAGGAAGGAAGGGGATCAGAGGAGGAAATGAGAAAATGAGGGAAGAAAAAAAAGGAGTCAGAAAGGGATGGCGAGTGAGAAAAAGAAGATAGCAGGAGCAATCTAAAGGGCTTAAAATGCTACTTGCTGCTTCCCATCCCTCTATGGCCACAAATTCCAGCAGACCGTCTGATGCCCCCACCAGGAGCCCTGTGGTCCTCGTACATTTCTGAATTAACACAACTTCCCAAGGAATCACCTAAGAAAGTGACGGAAATTCCCACCCCTGCTAGGGTCAGGTTGTCTGAGGCCGACAATGTGGAAGGCAGAGGGCTGAGCATCCTGGCTACCAGACGAGCCTCACCCCATGCTCTCCAGGGAGAGGGGCGGCGCCTGAGGGTCAGAGGTGAGCGTCAGGCTGCGCAGGGAGCGGCCCGCAGCCCTGACCGACACCAGGCCCTGCCTTGAAATCGGTCCTGGTCAGCTAGCTTCTGCTGCCTCTGTCCCTGGTGGCATGTGGGAACCACGTTTTAGCCACTGCAGTACCTAGTTCCAGCTCCTGAACTCGCCTCACAGTCCTCTACCTCCACAGTCTCCTGCTTCCCTGGCAAGCTCTGAGCCCTCCGAGTTCTTTTTTTTAAATAAATTTATTTATTTATTTATTTATTTATTTAT
>NC_041214.2:89630276-89657850 GCF_002837175.3 Physeter macrocephalus | reverse complement strand
GCACGTGGGCTCTCTCTAGTTGCAGCGAGCAGGGGCTACTCTTCGTTGTGGTGCACAGGCTTCTCATTGCGGTGACTTTTCTTGTTGCAGAGCACGGGTTCCAGGCCCGCGGGCTTCAGTAGTTGTGGCTCGCGGGCTATAGAGCGCAGGCTCAGTAGTTGTGGCGCACGGGCTTAGTGGCGCCGCGGCATGTGGGATCTTCCCGGACCAGGGCTGGAACCCGTGTCCCCTGCATTGGCAGGTGGATTCTTAACTACTGCGCCACCAGGGAAGCCCTGAGCCCTCATAGTTCTGAGCAGGCAGGAGAGGACCCACAGAGGCTGGCAGGGTGTCAGACCCCCTTGATCTGCAGGAGAAGGGGAGCAGTAGAGAATTCTTGGTGGAGGAGAACAATTCCACCACCTTCCTCCAAGGGTATGCCCAGAGCCAGGAAGTAACTGGAAGCACCATGAAATAGCACTTTGGAGCCCAGGGTTCTGGGTTCAAAGTTTAGCTGAGCCACTGACTTTGCAATCTCAGGAAAGTTGCATAACCTCTCAGGACTTCGACTTCCTTGTCTGTAAAATGGGAATAACCATCTCACCCGTAGTACTAGGCTGTTTCAAGAATAAAATAGAATAGTATGTGTGAAGGATCTGATACAGAGCTGGCGCTCATTACATCCGTACACACAAATAAGCAGGTTCTGCCACATGTATGGCCCTGGGCTGAGTGCTGGTCAAGTGAGAAACAAAGAAGAAAGAGGAGAAGTCCTCGTGTTCAGGGGCTAAAGTGAGTTCTTCAGTCTGGTCTCCAGGACTCTGTCAGACTGAGCAGTGAGGTGCTTGGTCCATCATGTTTGGTTTTCACTCCACTGAGCCTGAGTCAGAGAGCAGAGCAAAGCCTACGTGACCAGGGCTCTCAACCCTGGCTGCACATGGAATCATCTGGAACACTTGAAGATAGAGACCAACAGGCCCCACCCCAGTGACGCTGATCCACTTGGTCTGGTGTGAGGCCTGGGATTCTTTTTTTCCCTGAGGCTTCCCTGGCGCTTCTAATGTGCAGGCAGGGTTGAGAACCTCAGGGACAGAGGCCAGGGACCTCATTTAAAGAACTCATCAGCAGGGCTGAGAAGATATTGTTCCCTCTCTGCTGGACCAGGAAAGGGGCTGTGTACCAAGGCCTGGGTTCTTGGAAATTACTTCACCTCTCAGGGCCGCTGTTCCTGCATCTGTGAGATGGAGAAAATAACCCTGCCCAGCCTCGCTCACAGGGTCACCTGTGAGGGTTACATGAGATGGTGTATATACAGCACCACCTCATAAGTAAAATGCAGACGCCAGGACTCCACAAACCATTCTGCATGAAGGAGTCCAGGTTTCCTCCTAGTCCCTCTGTGGGCGGAGAGGAAAGGCTGAGGGAACTGCCCTGGGACAAGGCTCCCCAGCCCTCCGAGGCCAGAAAACAAACAGCCAGAATTACGACTCCACACAGAGGCCATCCTGGGCACTGCAAGCCCCTCCAGGCAGGCCTTCCTCAGCGGTGCCTGGAAAACCCTTCCCAGCGAAGCCACGCAGCCCTGCAGAGATGCCCTCGCACATGGAGGGAGAGAAGCCCACAAGGAAGGCTCGGGAAGCTGCCCAGACGGGAGGATGATGCTAACAGGGTCATGGTGGCAGCTGGGACACTGTCTTCATCTCAGGAGGAGAATGGGGCCCCACGAAAGGGGGCCCCCGGGCAGATGTTCCAGAGTGAGGGTGTCCGCAGACGAGCCATCTTCATATGCTGGGGCAGAAGAGGCTGCAGTGTGGCATCACCATCTTGCACTCAGTGTGCTTGTTCCTGCGCAAATATTTACTCAGCGTCTGCTACATGCCAGGCACTGTGCTTCCCAGGAAGGCCCCAAGTCTCTTCTCAGTGGCCACAAGTGCAGGCCGACAGCGAGTTCCAGAGAACAGCCAAAGCATTTATGTGTTCATTACACCCTGAGTGGAACAGGGAACAGTCACCTGAAGAGTTTCTGGGGTGTATTCTTGAGTAAAGAATACACATTTTGGGCTTCCCTGGTGGCGCAGTGGTTAAGAATCCGCCTGCCAATGCAGGGGATGTGGGTTCGGGCCCTGGTCCGGGAAGATCCCACATGCCGCGGAGCAACGAAGCCCGTGCGCCACAACTACTGAGCCTGCGCTCTAGAGCCCGCGAGCCACAACTACTGAGCCCACGTGCCGCAACTACTGAAGACTGTGTACCTAGAGCTCGCGCTCCGCAACAAGAGAAGCCACCACAATGAGAAGCCTGCGCACCACAACGAAGAGTAGCCCCCACTCGCCACAATTAGAGAAAGCCCATGCGCAGCAATGAAGACCCAATGCAGCCAAAAATTAAAAAAAAGAAAAAGAAAAAATAGATAAACCCCAAGTCCCTTAGCTTGGCAGACAAGGCCTTCCATGAGCTGGCTCTGCCTCTCCTCACACCCTGGGTGCTCTCACTGTTTAATAACATATAACTCTCTTGGGTCTTTGTATAAGATGCCCTTCTTGCAAGATTTGCTTCCTTCTCTTCTGCTGGCTAAATCCTGTCTCCCCTCAACACTCAGCTCAGAGGGAATCTCCTTTCCTGACTCTCAGGCTGGGTTGAGAGCCTCACCCCACCCCCAGAAGCTCCCAGATTCCCTGTGTAAACCCCTGTCATATAACTTGCCACTACTTAGTAACAGTTTACTTGTCTGAGTCTCCCATGACACTGTGAGCAATTAAAATAAATGAAATGACACATGTCATAACATGGATAAATCTCAAAAACATGTTGGCTGAGAAAAGCAAACTACAAGATAATTCATTCATCTACCATTCAAATATTTATCAAATGAAAGGATCCATGCAGTATGATTAAATGTATGTAACAATAAAATTTTCAAACACTAAACAATAGTAGAAATCAACTGTGGCTGTCTACATACGGCGGAAAAATTAAAACGTACAGGCAGGACATACATCAGCCTCGGGATAGTGGTCGCCTGGGGAGAAGAGGGAGTGGATAAAAGTGCAGCTTAAACTATGTCTGTAATGCTTCATTTATTTTTATTTTTAATAGAGATCTGAAGCAAAACTGGCAAAATATTATCCATGAAGTTTGGGGTGTGGATAGATAAGTATCTGTTATATTATTTCCTGTAGCGTTGAAGTACTTCATCAGTACATTTTAAAAATTTTAATGAGGAACCAGAGTCTCAAATGCCCTCATGAACATCCCTGGGGGTCAGAGCAGACTGTTGCAGCCTCTTAACCTCAAACTGAACTCCCCGGGCCTGGCTGCCGCACTGAGCTGGGCAGGAAGGCAAACTGGAGATGTAAACATTACTTTTATCCTCATTTTTACCGATGAGAAAACCGAGGCTCAGGACATCTGACATTGCTCAGGCCACACAGAGGCTCCTAGATTTTAGACCGTGTCATCTGCTTGTACTTTCTCCCCTACTATTTCACCCAAGAGCAAGAACTTAGGTCAAATAGAGCATGGTAAAGAGAATTCCAGAAATAGAAACAGAGCTGCATTCATATGTATTTATAAACCAGTGAGTAGACATATTCTGGGGAAGAAGAGGGTTCAGAGAGGTGCCAAGCTGGAGATACAACCAAATAAGTAATTTAGAGCTTATTGAATGAAATAAGGAAGCTTACTGAATAAAAACCAAATGGGTTTGGGTTTTGTCCTATAGGCAATAGAAAACTACTGGAGATGTTTAAGCCGGGGAGCAACATAGCAAAGCACTGTTTTAGGAAAAGTAATCTGGCTTCAGTACACAGGAGATGTTGGTTGCCTATAGGAGACAGTGAGAAGGTTCTGGAGGGATAAAGTTAGATCTGCAAATCATCTAAGTGGCCCACGTAAGAAGTGACATCTGCTGATCTAAGGTGAGAGCTGTGGGATTGAAAAAGATAGGAGGATTTAACCTAGACAGAGAAATAAAAGTTAACACCAAGCTTTCCAGGCTTGGGAAAATTCAGAAGATAAGCTAATTATTTGCTTATTGTTTTTTGTGGGGGGAGAGGGTGAGGAGGAGACGATAAATAACGGGAAGAGAAAGAAATTGAGTAGTTCAGTCTTGCTTGTCTCTAATTCAAGGTGACGTTCAGATATCCAGGTAGTGATCCACTAGGAGCTGGCGCTACGGGAGCTGAGTTCAAGGAAGATGGAGAAGCAGGTGAGAGCCACCTGAGCGTCAGTGATGGCAGAAGGCTCTCTAAAGAAGACAGCACAGAGAGAAGTACTGAAGGCAGAGGACTGACCCTGGGCCCCCTGCCCACATCAGGGGACAGGAAGACTAAAAGGAAAGCCAAGACAGTGCTGTGTCCTAGAAGAAATAGGAAGACTGAAGGTCTGTGTCTCCCCACCTCCAAATTCACATGTTGAAACTTAACCCTCAATGTGATGGCATTAGGAGGCGAGGCCTTTGGGAGGTGATTAGTTCACGAAGGTGGAATCCTCATGAATGGGATCAGTGCCCTTATGAAAGAGACCCCAAAGGTCTTCCTCACCCTTCCTCCATGCGAGGACACAGTGAGAAGACAGCTGTCTATGAAGCAGGAAGCACGCCTGTACCACACATCAAAACTGCCGGTGCCTTGGACTTCGAGCTCTGAAACTGTGAGAAATAAATGTCTGGTATTTATAAGCCACCCAGTCTACGGTACTTTGTTACAGCAGCCTGAATAGACTAAGACAGCTGTCAATGGTGCAAAAGGGGTCAAGAATAAGAAAGAGCAAAGGTTCTGGATTTGGGGATCGAGAGGTTCTGGATTTGGGAAATTTCACAGACAGCAGAGTCAGGCATGTTGGACCCACTCCTTTCATAGCTTCTGAGCTGTGGCCCTGGCCTTCTTACAAGCAAGCACAAGCCCCCTCCCTCACCAAGCAGAACCAGCTCCCACTTGCCGGCTCAGCACGAGGGAAGCTGTGCTGGCCACGGCTGTACACTGTCCAGCAAGCCACCCCAGTGGAGGTGGCCAAGGCAGACCGGTGTGTACAACATGGGCGTGGGAGTGGAGGGTACTGAAGAGCCAGGCCAAGCAGCAGTCTTCCTAGAGAGCCAAAAAGTGAGGCTTGGAGACGCACCATTTCATTTTTAAATGTAGAACAAAGAATTAAAATGTGCCACATGTCACTTTATTTTCTAAAATGTATTTTCTCTCTATCGGCCTGACTTCTCCAGCAATAAAATCATTTTGGCATGACACTCATCTCACATAAATGAAAATATAATCAAAGAAAATGGTATTGTAGGAACTTTAAGCCAAGCAAATGCTTGACAGTACCTTGTTTAAATTAAGTTGTCATGCTGTTTAGCTTTTTACAGTAATGGAGCTCTGTGTCTCCACAGAGCCTTCTGCAATGATGCATGTTTTGGAAGAAACAGGCGAGGAGGTGGGAAAGGAAGAGGCCCCGAGCTGCCTGCCTGCAGGCTAAGGAGTCAGGAGGTGAGGAAATGGAGGTGATGAGACGATCCACTGTCAGGGGAAGCTTGGAGATTATATAAGAGATATGACACAGAGGCTTGAGAAGTAAGGATGAGATACGACATAGTGGTTTGAGTGGAGGGGAGGACGTGCCAGGTGAAAAACACCAGACTAAAGGAAAGTCTGCATCCTGAACATGAGGCCCCCAGCACTGTCCCCCACCTCCACCCTGCTCTCAGGACTGTGGCAGCCAGGCGTGCCCCTGGCAGGAGACTGGAGAACTTTCTGGAGAATACGAACTGCACCAGAGGAAAGACCTACAGAAACTGACATTTGGGAGACTTCTGATGAAAGAGCCCACTTTGCCACAGGATCACCCCACAGTGATGCCCTCCTGCCAACCGCCACCCACTCTGCACGTAGAACCTCGAATCAGCCTTTCAGGGCCTCTTTCTTAAAAATGAAGGAACAACCAAGGACTATAAGAGAGCTTTGAAGAAAGCTTGCAGCAATTAACTCAGAAAACAAAACAGGATCTAACAGAAACAAAGAAGCCTGGAAAAAAACAGACAATATAGAGAGCAGAACAAAATTTCAAAAGAAAATAAAACATCTATAATTTATAGGTTGAAAGAGTCAAAAGGAGATATTATAACCATAAAACAAGAACAGGATATGATTTTAAAATTAACAGAGAACAAAAAAGAGCTCTTGGAAATTAAGGATAGCCAAAACAAGAAATTCAGTTAAAAGGTTGTAAGTAAAAGTGAGGAATTCTCCCATAAAGTAGGGAGGAAAAAAAGGAATAAACTATAGAAGAAAGATTAGAAATATAATGATAACAGAAGGTTTAAACCAGGTGCTCCAATATCCATCCAACTAGCCAGAATTCAAGAAAATTGAAAAAAAAAAAAAAAAAAACAAAGCCAGAGAAAACAAAGAAGAAACTGTCACAGAAATCACTGAAAATTCCACATGGAAAGTGCCTGGTCCAATTAATAAAAAATTTCATTATGCAATTTTAAATCTCAGGGTAAAGGGAAGATCTTAAGCACCTTGAGGAGAAGAAACAGGTTACCTACCAAGAGGAGATATCAGAATGGCACCAAACGCTTAGATGCTGCTGAATGGTAGAAGATAGAGCAACAATGACTTCAAAATTCATGATTCATGTTTATTTCCCCACAGCAAGCAATCCTCTGGCAATTCAGTGTGGTATCCCACAATTCAACTTAATTTTGACACTATCTACCTGGAGACAGCATCAGATCCCACAACTAAGGGCTCCATCCTACAAGACTGTCCCCTCCCCTTCAGATGGCACTCGCAAGTCCAGGCTGTCTGTCACCTGTGCTTCTGACCCACAGGCTATAGATTGGAGGTTCCAAAGATCCCTTCCTTGGGTTCAGTTAATTTGCTAGAGTGGCTCACAGAACTCAGAGAAACATGTTTCTTAGTAGATCATCGGTTTATTACGAAGGGATATAACTCAAGAACAGTCAGATGGAAGAGACACACAGGGCAAGGTACGGAGCTTCCATGCTCTCTCTGAAAGCCACTGTCCCCTCATCTCCATGTGTTTGCCAACGCAGAAACTCTTCACATCCAGTCCTTTAAGGTTTTTATGGAGGCTTCACTACACAGGCACGACTGATTAGATCACTGGTCACTGGCATTTGAACTCAATCTCCAACCACTCTTCTCTCCTCTGAGGTGGGGGAGGGAGGGGGCCTGAAAGTTCCAAGCCCCAGATCACAAGGTTGGCTCCACTGGCAACCAGCCCCCATCCTGAGGTACTTTCCAAAAGTCACCTCATTAACATAAAAAAAAGATACCTTATAGTTCTCATCACTAGAAATTCTAAGGTTTTTAGGAGCTCTATGCCAGGAACGGATGAAGACCAAATATATACATATCTTATTATAAATCACAATATTACATAAGGGAAAATGATTTTCAGCCTACATTTTTATATCTCCTACCAATCACATGTGAAAGTGGAAAAGTGACATATTCCATTGTAGACAGAAGAGGATGATCTGGGATCCAGACAACAGGGACCAACACCAGGGAGCAGGGAAGGCAAGTACCAGTATAACAGCTGTGATCAGGCCCGAGACTGTCCATCCAGGAGAAGGACAATGAGGAGGGAGTCTCCAAGAGAAAATATAACATAGGGAGCACTGAGGAAAATGCCTATAAGTATTTGAAAGCTCTACAGAGAATTTTTTAGAATAGTGATAATCACCTAGAAAAGAAAGCAAATGAAAAAATGGAATGTAGTGGGTTGACTGGTGGCCCCCCAAAAGATATGCCCACGTCCTAATGCTGGGAACCTGTGAATGTGACCTTATATGAAAAGAAAAAAAGGTCTATGCAGATATAATTAAGGCTCTTGAGATGAGATTATCCTGGATTATCCATGTTGGACCTATTTCCAGTGACAAGTTTTCCTTTTAAGATACACACAGAGGAGAGATAAGAGGAGGAGAAGGCCTTGTGAAGATAGAGGCAGAGACTGGAGTGATGCAGCCACAAGCCAAGGAACTCCTGGAGCCATCAGAAGCTTGAAGAGACAAGGAAGCATTCTCCACAGGCTTGAAGGGAATGCGGCCCTGCCAACACCTTGATTTCAGACTCTTAGCCTCCAAAACTGTGAGGGAATAAATTTCTATTGTTTTAAGTCACCAAGTTTGCGGTAATTTGTTAAAGCAGCTTTATGAAACTAACACACGGAGTAAATTTAATTTTAGGAAAAGCTGAAAAATATACAAAAAGAAAGCAATTAGAGTACACGATATGACTCAAAAATTAGTATTTTTACTATCCGTATTACTTTACTACATATAAAAATTAATTTTAAAAGAACAAATGACATGTTAGGAAAAATTTTTCAACATATATAACAAACATTGTCTAGCACTGATATAAAGCTAAACAAATACTTGTTTTATGTTAAATTAATTGCTAAGGTAGAAGAGCTACAAATCATTAAAAAGTGAGAAAACCTAAAGGAAAAATAGGGAAAGAGTACAGACAATTCAAAGAAAAATAAATACAAGTGGCAATAAAAATACGAATAATATTACCCTCATTAATGATTTAAGAAAAGCAAATTTATAAAAAGATCACAATTTTTGCCCATCACATGGCAGAAATTTAAAAGACTGAACATATCCAATATTGTCAAGGGTTTGGGGAATCAATACCTCTTACATATGGTTACTGGGAGTTCAGAGTGGAAAAACATTATTTCAAGGCCATTTGGTAGAACCTAAAAAAATGTCAAATGTGCTTGACCCATGTCCTATGAGTTCTATTGATAAGCCTTGATCCTCCAGAAATAATCCTTCAAATTTTGTACAAGGATATTCATGTCAGCAACTTGTAACAGCAACAAACTGGAAAAACCTAAATATCCATCAATAAATTAATGTTTTATATGGAATATGGAATACTAGGCAGGTGTTAAAAAAATGAGGGAATCCTAAATGTACTGACATTGCAGGGTGTCCATGATATGTTATTGGTTGGGAGAGAAAGAGCAGCAAAACAATGTAGAATTACATTTTTACAAAGAACTATGTTTATGTTTATGTATGTGCACATGTGCATATGTGCTTGTACATGTATAGAAAATAGACTGGAAAGATGTTTACCAATCTCCCTCTGGGGATGGCAGTGCGAAAATGGAACAAGGGGAAAGAACTTTCAGTTTTTACTTTATATTTCAAATTTAAAAAAATTTTTTACCACATAAAAACATCAATTTTGTCTTTGAAATAAAAGAAAAAATAAAATTTGACAAGTGTATTTAATTTGTTTTCTGATTTTAAAATTAACTGTTGTGGTTTTGAAATGTGTCTGCAAATTCTTTGACACTTCTCCGTTCAAAATGTGGAAACTAAATCCCCTCCCTTTGAATGAGGGCCTAAGTAACTCATTTCTAACAAATAGCCTGTGGTAAAAGTGCTGCTATGTGATTTCTGAGGCTAGATCATAAAAAGAATGACGCATTCTTTCTCTCTCTCTCTCTCTCTCCCCCCCCTCCCTCCCTCCCTCGCTCTCTTGCTCTCACTCTCTCATTTGTTCTTGAGGAATCTGATCACCCCATGACTTGAGGACACTTAAGCAGCTCTCTGGAAAGGACCACATGGAGAGGAACTGAAGCCTCCTGCCAACAACCAATAAAACTTGCCAGTCAGATCCACCAGCTCCAGTTAAGCCTTCATATGTCCGCGGCCCCTGAACCTCATGAGAAACCCTGAGCCAGTACCATTGACCAAGCTATACCCAAATTCCTGGCCCACAGAAAAGGCAAGAAATAATAAGTGTTTATTGTTGTTCTGTGCCACTAAATTTGGGGGTAATCTGTTCAACAGCAATAGCAATGAATACCTACCAATCTCCCTCTGGAGAATAGAAGTGGGGAAATGGAGGGTTTGTTTTTTATCACTTCCTACATTTTTACTTTATACATTTAAGATTGTTTGGATCTTTAAAGTCATTTATATTTAAGGAAAGGGAAAGGAATAAAGTTAGACTTAAAAGTATTTCAAAAACTTTTTTTTCCTGACCTTAAAAATAACACTACTGAAAAAGGACAAATGTGGAGGACTGACACTACCCACCTCCAAGACCCACTATAAAGCTATAATAATCATAAAAGAGTGGTACTGGAGAATAGATAAATAGAACAATAAAACAGAACAAAGAGCCCAGAAATAGCCTCACACAAATACAGGTAACTGATCTTTGACAAAGGAGCAAAGGCAATTCAATGAAAACAGGATAGTCTTTTTAACAAACAGTGCTGGAACAACTGAACATCCACATGACAAAAAAAAAAAAAAAATCTAGATATTCACCGTATATTTTCCACAAAAATTAACTCAAAATGGATCATAGACCTAAATGTAAAACACAAAATTATAAACCTTCTAGAAGATAACATAGAAGAAAATCTATGTGATTTAGGGTTTAGTAGTGAGTTTTTAGATACACCACCAAGAGCATAATCCAAGAAAGAAAAAAACTGATGTTAGACTTCATTACAATTAGAAACTTCTGCTCTGCAAAAGGCTCTGCTAAAAGAATGAAAAGACAAGCCACAGACTGTGAAAAATATTTGTAAAACATATATCTGATAAAGGGCTTATATCCAAAATATAAAAAGACTTCTTAAAACTCAACAATAAGAGGACAACCCAATTAAAAAATGGGACCTCACCAAAAATGATACACAGATGTCAAATAAGCATATGAAAACATGCTCAATATCATATATCCTAGGGAATTACAAATTAAAGTAACAATGAGATATCACTATGCCCCTATCAGAATGGCTAAGATCCAAGAAACTGACACCACCAAATGCTGACGAGGATGTGGAGCAATAGGAACTCTCATTTGTTGCTAATGGGAATGCAAAACAGTACAGCTACTTTGGAAGACAGTTTGGCAGTTTCTTACAAAGGCAAATATAGTCTTATCATATGATCTAGCAACCATGCTCCTAGGTATTTATTCAAATGGGTTTAAAAGTTACATCTTCATTAAAAACCTGCATACAAATGTTTATAGAAGTCTTATTCATAATTGCCAAAAGCTGGAAGCAACAAAAATGTCCTTCAACAGGTGAATGGACCAAAAACAAAAAAAACAAACTGCAGTACACCTACACAATGGAATATTACTCAGTAATAGAAAGATATGAGCTATCAAGGCACACACACACACAAAAACAAAACATAAAACATGGAGAAACCTTGAATGCATAATACTTAGTGAAAAAAAGCCAGGCTGAAAAGGCCCTCTACTGTATGATTTCAACTATATGACGTTCTGGGAAAGGCAAAATTATAGAGGCAATAAAAAGATCAGTGGTTGCCAGGAGTTCGGGACTAGCGGTAGGGGATGGGGGTGAAATATATGGAGCCCAGGAATTTTTAAGGCATTAAAACTATTCTGTATGATACTGTAATGATGGATACATATCATTATATATTTGTCAAAACCCATAGAACTATACAACACAAAGGATGAATCCTCATCTAAACCATGAATTTTAGTTAATAATAATGTGTTACTATTGGTTCACCAATTATAACAAATGTATCACACTGATGCAAGGTTTTATAGGGGAAACGGGCAGGGAAAGGAGAGAGAAAGGATATGGGGACTTCTGTACTCTGTGCTAATTTTCTATAAACCTAAAACTGTTCTAAAAACTGAAGTCTATTAATTTTTTTTAAAATAGCACTAACTAATTGAAGGAAAAGTAGAAACAAGGTAATACAGCCACCCATAATCTCAGCAGAAAGATGACCACTGTTAACACTTGGGCTTAGTTCCTTCCAGTCTCTCTTCCAGTTTTTTTTTCAAATGTCTACATGTATGTCATTTTTTTAAAAGAGTTGAAATAATTCTGCTAAACCCATTCTGAAGGTTTATGGTCTAGTTTCAGTTTGGATTTTTAACTGCAAAGAAAGTAGCCCATATAAAACACCAGGGATACCAAAAACAGATTCTAGAGGGGCCAGTTACTATGGGAATAATTGAAAATAAATTTCATTTCGCACTACACCCTGGTAATGTACTGACCAGAAGGAAAGAGAAATATTTGGAGTAAGTCAAAAGAGCAGCCAAGAAAACTTCTAATCAAGAAAGCAAATACGACAGCCTACTGAGGTTTCAAAGAAGCCAGTAGTATCACCGTGCAATTTAACTACTTATGCTCTTGCGGCAACCATGTCAGCGGGTGGAAAGGACCCAGGCATGAAGTCTGTAGTGCGCTCGCTCTCGCTCTCGCTCTCTCTCTCTCTCTCACCTTCACTGACAGTTTGATGGCCAAACAGGTCTCTCTCAGGATGTGGGCTGTCTCTGCAGCATGGTGCAAAGCCAGGAAAAAAATCACTCCTTCCCCCCAATGAAGATGCTCCAAATGTTCAGCAAGCTGCAAGGCTCAGGCTGGAGTGATCAGGCTGGACATTGCATTGGCCCTTAGCACTGGAGTGGGCCCTGGGGGCTCCCCGATGTACAGGGGTTAGGTAACACTTTAGATGCTAGATCATGGGGCAGTCTGGAGGCTCTGGGGGACGGACCAGGATGACAGACGGTAGGGGGCACGCAGGGAGCTCAGATGAGTGACTTTTCCCACAGAATAATCTTAATAGATGAAAAAGCAATAAAGCCAGATGAGGGTGTACCAACTGAACTGTCACCTTCCCACAACCAACACTTTTATGAAAGACGAGACTGTTTAGAACACACCCCAGGGGCAGCCTTGAAGGGGTAAAGAAGAGCCGCTGTGATAGAAAGACAGTGGTAGTGTTCCCACCTCAGGAAAGAGCTCAGCTTTACAGTCAAACAGATCCAGTTTCACACCCAGATCTGCCGTGTGTTACTACAAATTATATAACCCCCGCTTTCCTCATCTGTTAAATGGGTATAACTGTTCCTCCGCCATGAGGTTATGATAATGAGATAAGCCCTGTGAGGTGCTAGCCAAAATGCCTGGCACAGAAGTGCTCATCCAATACAGCGGCCGTCGCCTCCACCACCACCATTAGAGGTGGCTGGTCTGCGCTCTTGATCTCTTTCCTTTTTCTTTGTTAACACAGCTGGTGGCCCCAGCTCCCTTTCTCTGTCCATATTCCAATGTAGATGCCTCGTCACTGTTGCCATAAAAAGACAAAGTCCCCAAAGTGTGAAATGTCAGGCAGTTATTTTTTCCTACAGCATCCCAGGAATAGTTCCGTACTCTGGAGAGAAACAAAGACTTTTGATGCTAAACCACCCCAAATCACATAGCTACAAAATTATGGACACTTTGGGTAACAGCGTCTCACTCAAAGCATAGGATTTAGGATTAGAGTTGCCAGGTACCCTCAAGGCTGCAGAAAATCCAGGGTTAGAGTAAACAGTGATTGATTGATTATCAATATATGACACCATTTCCAAATGGTGCAAAAGAATACCCTGTTGTTTATTTTCTTTCTTTAAGCTTAGTTAATAGATTCATATTTTTGTTCTGAAAAAACTTAATATTGAAAACTATAGACAATCAAACACATATCGGTCCCGCTCTCCCAGAAATGACAATTGTTAACATTTGTTATGTTTGCATCAAGTCCTTTTTTAAAAAGAAATAAAATATGACAGATAAAATTAAAATCTATTTCCTTCCCTACTCCCAAATCTATTTCTTGCGTATAATCACTATCATGAATTGATCTTTGTCAAACCCAGTTCTACTTAATTCTGGCCTTTATCTAAATTTTCTTCTGTGTGTGTTTTTTTTTTAAACAGCAAGTAAATAAAAAGAAACATGGGAAATGTGCCCAGTGAAGATGTCTATGTGAGGAGGGGCTTTCTGGCCTCTAAAACTGCACCATGACACACCCCTCAGCTGCTCGGGAACAGCACACACTCACTGCAGGTAAAGGCTATTGGGGGTCGTCTTGCAAACCCAGACCTACAAACATCTAGGAAGCAGCGCAGACCCACATAAGGCCGTCTACTGAACTCCAAAAGGCTTACCTGGGTCCAGGTGTGTGAAACGGCCCACCACAAAGTCCAGCGTGGACGCGGCCAGCAGGAGCGACGGCGGCAGCCGGAGGCGGATTACCCAGTTGACACCTGCTGGGTTAGTCCCCAGCAAGGACAGAAGCACCGCAACTGAAATTCCTCGCACGGCCCAGGGACTCCCGAGGCTCAGCGGATCTGAGATGGATTCAGCGAAGCCAGCGATATACATGGCACCTGCAACACACCGACAGGCAATTCGAGGTAGGAAGAGTCAGCAAGAGAAAAAAGCATCAGGGCTGCCCGGCGCTGAGGACCCTGCTCACCTTCGGAATTCAACACCCAGGAACCATCGTGGGGGTTAAATGAGCCCTTCCTGCTCAGGAGTCCTGCCTGGGGCCCCCCTTCTTCTCGTCTACATCTCTCCCACCATCCAGAGGGGAGAATGATTGTCAGTGGTAACTAAGAGGAAAAGATTATGGAAGGAAGAAGATGGGATTCTGGGCCAAAGAGACCTATAGACGCTCCTGTGAGGAACTAAATAGAGAAGAGAAGCACAAGGGGAGTCCCATCTCAAAGCCTTAGAAGGGCACTGAAGCAAACCCCAGTTTTTTCTCTATTTCTTTGCATGTCACTATTATTTTTAAAATTACCTAAAACTTGGAAATAAGAAAAAAAAGGTGGGCAGCACATCCTTCCAATGTCATACAGAACAAAGGCTACCCAAGGACTGTCTAAGTGAATGTACTTACTTCTACTCACTGTTTACTACTGATTAATGTATTAAATGTCCCAGACTTAGTGAAGTTACATGTTAACTTACGGATTTTTTTCTTCCCGCAGAGATGTACAGAACTCCTGCCTGGTGGAACAGATAACACAAAAGATTAGGGTTTGTGGTCCTGTAAGACATTAACCGGTTTTGTATCTAACCTAGCAATCTTATCCTTATATTTATTTACGAAACTGCTGAACTAGGAATTTATGGATTTGATCTGTATCCATCGAGGGTCCATACCTCACTTCTCAACCTTAACGTCGTACTGGCTCCTCCACTAATTAATGAGTTAAATAAACCCTTTGGCACATGTTTATTTTATATTTGCCAGAGAGTCATGATGCTACCTCTTAAAAAACCTGAAACATAATCTCAAATAAATATTTGAAAAGAACACCAACCTCATTTTCCATAGCTCCTCAGCCCCCTTCTCTTATCGGGTTGGTCCCTTTACCCTCCCCCAGGGCCAGCAGGGCACTCTCATCACTGTGGCTCTGCACTTGTTGCTCTCAGGAAACAAATTCTACTCAAACCTCAGTCAAGTTCCTCCTTTTCCATGAAGCCTTTCCTCATCCCCTGTTTTTGAATAAATACTATGCTTACTGCTGGTACCTTGTAATTAATTATCTGGCTCTGTATTCTATTATTATTTCATGCATATAAGTTTGTCGCCCCCCACCAAGAATGCAAACATCTTTAAAAAAATTGTATGATGATTGCGCCTTCTAAAATCCCCTGCATTTGCTAACTACGTTGCAAGCAATCTATAAATACTTTATGATACGTTGACTGTATGAAAAATGCTCCGGGAAGCAGACACCATTAAGTTCTAGTCCTTTTATATAAAGACAAGAAGGCTTATACGATTTCTGTGTTTGAGGGGAGCTCGCGAAGGAGGCTCCATTCTTCACTGAGATCGGCTCACTTTGCAGCTAGACATAGCATCATTGTCGGTATTCCCCAAATTTAGAGTAGGCATTTCTGTCTGTATTTGGGTGAGGGGGGAAGCCCAATAAATGTAGGGGAAAGACAATCAGAGAAGGGAGGGAAGGAGGGAGGGAGGGAGGAAGACAGAGAGAGAGAGAGAGAGAGGAATCTGTATTTTTCTGCATTCACCTCAGAATTCAAACTTACTCTTGACTAAATGCCAAGAGTGTGATGGTGACAATGATGCTATTTCATCAGTATTTGGCCAGATCAACAGGACTCCTCATGGTCAGATATACCTGAGTTTTATAAACAAATGTTAAAAATGTAGTACTGATTGTTGTTTGTACAGGCATCACTTTCCCAGGTGTCTGAGGTCTCTCACATGCAGAGGGTGATGCCAGAACTTGAATATGACTGTTTGCACCTGGAGCTTCCAAACCGATTACTGAAGTAACCCCAGTAGTGCTCCTCTCTCAGGTTTGTACCTAAAATCACTTTTTAGCCCAAAGATGCCGGTAACAAAAAAAGTAAAACCTCTAGAGGATACGTGACAAGAGCACAGTGGTCGGAAGCATAGCCTATGAAACCAAACTACCTAAGGCCAAATGCTGTGGCTCCCAGCCTTAGCTGTGTGACTTGGGAAAGTGTTTCAACCGCTCTGTGGCTCATGTCTGCCTCTGTGAAACACAGATAATAATAGTACTTACTTCAAAAGGTTATTGTGAGGGGGCTTCCCTGGTGGCGCAGTGGTTGAGAATCGGCCTGCCAATGCAGGGGACACGGGTTCAAGCCCTGGTCTGGGAAGATCCCACATGCCATGGAGCAACTGGGCCCATGAGCCACAATTACCGAGCCTGCGCGTCTGAAGCCTGTGCTACACAACAAGAGAGGCCGCGATAGTGAGAGGCCCGTGCACCACAATGAAGAGTGGCCCCCACTTGCCACAACTAGAGAAAGCCCTCGCACAGAAACGAAGACCCAACACAGCCATAAATAAATAATTTTTTTTTTAAAAAAAGGTTATTGTGAGGTATAGAGAGCCCAGAAATAAATTCACACACCTACATTCAATTAACCTTCAACAAAGGAGGCAAAAATATACAAGGGGAAAAAGGACACTCTCTTCAGCAAGTGGTGTTGGGAAAGATGGACAGCTGCATGTAAATCAATGAAGTTAGAACACCCCCTCTCACCTTACACAAAAATAAACTCAAAATGGCTTAAAGACTTAAACATAAGACATGATACCATAAAACTCCTAGAAGAGATCATAGATGAAACATTCTCTGACATAAATCATACAAATGTTTTCTTAGGTCAGTCTCCCAAGGCAACAGAAATAAAAACAAAAAATAAACAAACAGGATCTAATCAAACTTACAAGCTTTTGCACAGCAAAGGAAACTATAAGCAAAATGAAAAGACAACCTACAGAATGGGAAAAAATATTTGCAAATGATGCGACCAACAAGGGCTTAATTTCCAAAATATACAAACAGCTCATACAACTCAACAACAAAAAAAACAAACAACACAATTGAAAAATGGGCAGAAGACCTAAACAGACATTTCTCCAAAGAAGAAATACAAATAGCCAATAAGCACATGAAAAGATGCTCAAATCACTAATTATTAGAGAAATGCAAACCAAAACTACAATGAAGTACCACCTCACAATGGTCAGAATGGTCATCATTAAAAACTCTACAAATAACATATGCTAGAGAGGATGTGGAGAAAAGGGAAACCTCCTACACTTGGTGGGAATATAAGTTGATGTAGCCACTATGGAAAACAGTATGGAGGTTCCTCAGAAAACTAAAAACAGAATTACCGTATGATCCAGCAATCCCACTCCTGGGCATATATACCCAGACAAAACTCATGCAAAAAGATATATGCACCCCTATGTTCACAGCAGCACTATTTACAATAGCCAAGACATGGAAACAACCTAAATGTCCATCAACAGATGAATGGATAAAGAAGATGTGGTACATATATACAATGGAATACTACTCAGCCATAAAAAAGAATGAAATAATGCCATTTGCAGCAACATGGATGGACTTAGAGGTTACCATACTAAGTGAAGTAAGTCAGAAAGAGAAAGACAAATAATATCACTTATATGTGCAATCTCAAATATAACACAAGTGAGCCTATCTACGAAATAGAAACAGACTCATGGACATAGAGAACAGACTTGTGGTTGCCAAGGGGGAGGTGATTGAGGGCGGGATGGAGTGGGAGGCTGGGGTTAGCAGATGTAAGCTATAATATACAGAATGGATAAAGGTCCTACTGTATAGCACAAAGAACTAAACTCAATATCCTATGATAGGGGGCTTCCCTGGTGGCGCAGTGGTTGCACGTCTGCCTGCCGATGCAGGGGAACCGGGTTCGCGCCCCGGTCTGGGAGGATCCCACTTGCCGTGGAGCGGCTGGGCCCGTGAGCCATGGCCGCTGGGCCTGCGCGTCCGGAGCCTGTGCTCCGCAACGGGAGAGGCCACAGCAGGGGGAGGCCCGCATACCACAAAAAAAAAAAAAAAAAAAAAAAAAAAAAAATCCTATGATAAACCATAATGGAAAAAAATATTAAAAAAAAAGAATGGATGTGTATAGTGTGTGTATATACACACACACACACACACACAACTGAATCACTTTGCTGTACAGCAGAAATTAACACACTATTGTAAATCAACTATACTTCAATTTAAAAAAAAGAGAATTTAAATAGCAACAAAAAGAAGAAGAAGAAACCACCTTTAAAAAAAAAAAAGGTTATTGTGAGGATTAAATGAGATAATTTGCGTAAAGTCCTAGAACAATACCTGGCTCAGAGTTGGAGAAATAATAGCTATTGGCATTATCATTATTACTTTATTACTAGCTACTGATGTAAAGGAAATAGTAGTTAGCCATGAATTTCATAAAATACTTTGTTAATGCTAAACAGATGATGGTAATGTCACTGGAAATTTGCAACATAAGTTGTAAGTAAGGATTCTTGAAACTGAAGAGACTTACTTTTAAGGGAAAGTTATAACAGCCCAAAATTAAACCACCTTTTCAAAATCTAAGGATTTGGGGGTAAGAGGTAAGAGTAATTATGGAATGTAGGTAAGTAAAAGTATCATAGAGATTTCATATTTGGTATGTGGAGGAGCTAACAAGTAATGTTTTTGTTTGGGAAATATAGAAAAAGTATAATTATAGCTTCTAAAAGTAGAAAATAACTACTCACAGAATGAAAAGCTTAGTATCAATAGAACTTCCAAATCAACAAGGGGGAAAATACAACAGAAATAAATTTGAGCCACGTTGGCAAAATATGGAGAAATTTTTAAAATTTCAAATTATCTAGAAAGTAATAAAAAGGATTGATTCTAAAACTTGGGAAGCACATTAATCGTGCATTCAGAAGGGGAAAAAAGTATAATTCTAAATGCTTATATTAGTTTAAAAATGCAGAAAAATACATGAACAAAGTATTAACTTAAGAAGTGACTTTAAAAATCATTATAAATAAAAAGACAGTACGAAGAAATATTTAATAAAAGGATATATGAAATTAGTGAAATGAAAGAAAAAAATGAAAGGATATAAAGAACAAAACTGATTTTTTTTGAGATCAATAAAATATATAAACACCTGGCAACCTGATTAAGAGGAAAAGAGAAAGTGCAAAATTACAGACTTCTAGAAATGAGAAAAGGATAAAACTACTCTTACATAGGAGAGTAAAAAAATGAATAAAGAAAGAATGTGCCACGAATTACCGTACATCCATATTATACAATACAAAGCAACTACTTTAAAAGCATGGATTCAAAGCATTGACCTAGAAGAATGTCTATGACTTACTGTTCAGTGATAAATAAAAGTCATGGAATAGAGTATGTAATTTGTCCCCATTTTTTTAAAAACAAGCAAGCACTTCAAAAATCCATAAATTCACGTAGATGAGCACAGGGAAAGGTGCTGAAGAGGATGCTAGGTGTTCACACTGGTTACTGCAGGAGGGGAGGGAAACTACGTTTTCTTTAAATTATCTCTGATACGCTAACTGGCTACAACGAACATCATTTTGTAATTTTAAAGCAATTTTATAAAGGAAAATAAAAACAAACATATTGAGAGTATTATTCTGTTTATGCAAAAACTGTATCTGGGCACATAGAGCGCAGTGCATCTAGCGTGCAAGGCTCCCCAACAGCCGGCTCTCAGCCAGTGAGCTCAGGCCTGGCCTGGGCTCCGGCCTCCCCTCGGGAGAGGTGTGGACAACAGGGGCTGCCAGCCCTTCCCCAGAGCAATCCAACCACCCTAGACGTGGTCTCCCTTCCAACCATGAAGCTCCTCTTCATTGGAAAACATCCCTTTCGATTTGTTTAATGTATAAACCTCCCCAGAATTTATTATATTAAAACAATTTTTTTAATCTGCTCTTAAAGTTTATAATCACAGGCATTCGTTTTTCTCTTTCGTCCTCTACAGAGAACTTCGAACCCTCTGCCACAGGAAGCAGGGGGTGTCACCCGCTATATTTTCAGGGTGTAATGCCTCCCTTCCAAGGCCTCTGTTTTTAAAAAATTGCATTTTCACAATCATAGGCAATTTTCTTTCCATCTTTGGGTACCTACCTAGAAAACCAGAGCTGTCCCTCCACAGCCCTTCCCTTCTCACACGAAATCCCTAGTTTAAAGTTTGAATTGGTTGGCTGTATGTCCTACCTATGTGTTCCCTCCCACAATGCAAACCCCGGGTCCCTGAAAGTTTTCCAGTCCTCCACTGTTTTTACAGAGTCTAGCAAAGAGCAGGTAAGCCATGAATAAATGCTTTTAGACAGGACAGTGCAAGCTGAAGCTGGATATTCTGGTGTCCAGGGTAAGCAGCCCCGAAGAAGTGCTCAGGTGAGTGGGGCAGAGAGTGAGGAGAGACCCCAGTTCATCGCCTCCTCCACTGGTCCAGGGGTCTGACCCCACACTACAGGCCCAGCACCAACGTCTCAGAGAGATGAATGGGGAAGGGTTTGGGAGGATGCAAGGCAATGGAAAGATTTTGTAAGCTTTAAAAATCATTATTTTAGGCGTCTGTATCTCCTAAACGTTGATGCTCTGGGGCAAGGGCCGGCAAACTTTGGCCCTGTGACCAAATCCTGCTGCCGCCTGCTTTGGGCATAAGTTTGACTGGCACACAGCCATGCCCGCTTCAAACTGTCTATGGCTGCTTTCACACTTAACACAGCAGAGTTGAGTCACTGTGACAGAGACCTATGACACCCTCACAAAAAACTAAAACATTTACTATCTAGCCCTTTATAGAAGAAGTTTGCTGACCCTGCTCTGGGGCACAACAGGCCATCTCCTCTGGCAATTACTAAAAACACATGAGTGCATGCATGCCCTAGGATGAGGGAATTAGGGGTAATAAGAACCAGGAATAAGGACCCTCAGAAAACCCAACCACATCCTGGAAGAAAAAGATCTCAAATCAATGACATAACCTTCCACCTTAAGAAAACAGAAAAAGAAGAGTGAACTAAACCCACAGTAAGCAGAAGGAAGGAAATAATAGAGATTGGAGCAGAAATAAATGAAACAGAGGTCAGAAAAAGAATAGAGAAAAGCAACAAAACCAAAAATTCCTTCTTTGCAGACAAACCTTTAACTAGACTGACTAAGAAAAAAAGAGAGAAGACTCAAATGATTAAAATCAGGAATGAAAGGGAGGCCATTGCTACCAATCTTACAAAAACAAAAAAAAGATTATAAGGGCATCTATGAATGATTATAAGCCAAAACATTAGATAACCCAGATAAAATGGACAAATTGCTAGAAAGACACAACCTACCAAAACTCAAGAAGAAACAGAAAATCAGAATACGCCTATATAAGTAAAGAGATTGAATTAGTAATCAAAAGACTTCCTGCAAAGAAAAGCCCAGGACCATATGGTTTCACCACCAAACTCTACCAAACGTTTAAAGAAGAATTAACACCAATCCTTCACAAACTCTTCCCAAAAATAGAAGAGGAGGGAACACCTCCCAACTCATTCTGTGAGGCCAGCATGATCACGACACCAAAACTAGACAAATATATCACGAGAAAGCTACAGACCAACATCCCTCATAATATATAAGCAAATATCCTCAACAAAATACTAGCAAACTGAATCTAGCAACATATACAAAGGATTATGCAGCAGCCAAACCCTGATTAGAAAGCCCACCCAGCTCAACTGCAGAAGAAGCAGAGGCATGGAGAGGACACTGACTAGAGGGGCACCAATGTTTCTGGCTTTTCTTAGTAAGAAGTTTTTTGATTACTAATTCAATCTCTTTACTTATGTAGGCGTATTCTGATTTTCTGTTTCTTCTTGAGTTTTGGTAGCTTGTGTCTTTCTTTGTGAGCACCTTTCCTCCAAGTCACCTCACATACAGGAGGCTTCCTCTCTCTGGGAGGTGTGGAGGCCCAAACATCAGCGCTGGTCCCCTGTCTGTGGTATCTGCTTCAAGAGTGGAGCTTTTTGTCTACCCAGACAGCAGGGAAAGTGCGGACTGCTGTTTGTCCATCTGGCAGCCTGCTTGGCTATAAAATAGCAGAGAAGTAAAAAAAAATCGATATACAAATCCCCGGGGTAATAAAGTAAACTGGCAGTTTATTACCCACCTCCAAACTACCATGCTTAAAGATCTTTCTCCATAAAGGCAAGTGGTTTTTAAGAGTGCACTGACCATGTGTCTGCCTTCCACACATCTCTCCTACACACACACACACACACACACACACACACACACACACACACACACAGAGCTTTGTGCTGTTGGAGAATCAGATGTATTTTTGCTACAATACCTGCCCCTGCTGCTTTAAAAATAAAAGAAACAGACCGATATTTTCTTTGAGGAGACTCTTGTACTCTTACTTAGACAGATTCTTTTAACTGTTTTTTTCAGCCACCCACCACCCTTTGCACCATCATTAAAGCCTTTTTCACTCCAAGAAGTGCTTACAAAGAGCTGCTTCTTAATGTCTGCATTTGCTTCCTCAGCATTAGGTCACCGTCCCTGTGTTTCAGCTAAACACGCTTCAGTACTTCTCCCTACTCAGTGGTTTTCTGAGGGCCTCCGTCCACTCTGGTGAAGGGCCTCATTAGTATTCTCCTTCTCAGACACAGCATCCACACAGGGGCTTTCAGTCTCCCTGTTCAGGCCATGAAGCTATCAATGCGCCTAGAGCTCCGGTTCATTTGAGAACAGCCTGCTTCTAAGGAAGTCCTTGGCACAGGCAAAATGTCCCCTTTTCAGTGCAGAAGTGCCCCCGGGACCGGGCCACCCAGCTGCCACCCCGGCTCTGGCCACTGCTGTGCCCTCCCCTCCCTAGAACAGTCTGTAAGGATGGTCCCAGCCCAGACCCAGCTCCCTGGTGGAAGCAGGACTCCAGAGGCCAAGGGGGTGGAAAGGAAGGAGCCCTGGACTAAGGGGAGCTTGGTTCCACTCTGAGCTCCCCGCAACTGCCCACTTGCCTGTCACCAGGTCAGAGGGGAACGTGGATGAGAAGAAGGTGGCAGAAAGAAAGGCAAGGTAAGAGATTCCACTGGCCAGTGGCCTCACCTCTCCAAACACGTACAGCAGCCTGATGGCGCCTCCGGCCTGCCCGCCGAGGACCGCCGCGATCATGGAGTAGACGCCACCGGTGCCCACGTCGCAGTGCTCCCCAACCCCGATGCCGGACAGCACCGTGACCAGCGCCACCAGGGCGACGAAGGACCCCAGAAACGCACCCATGAGCACTCCCGTGTTTCCCTGCGGCGGAACAGCAAGGAGCCAGGTCCGGGTTAGGGCACGGAGGGAGCACTGCCCACCGCTCCCACGCCCCCGGGGGTGGGCCCGCTGGAAAAGGACAAAGGCAGGGCCACAGCAGTAAGGCCTGGACGGGATTCCAGATGAATGTAGTGTCCCTGCAGCAAACTCTTAGAGACTTCCCAGCGCCGACAATGTCAAGTCGAAGCCACGCCATACCCTCTTGAAGGCCCTCCTGGTCTCTCCCGTCTCCACCTCCCCTGGCCCCCTCATCTCTCTGCCGACAGCCCTCCCCCAGACGCACGCGGCGCCCCAGCGTGAAGTCACGTGCCCCCTCGCCCCCCACCCCACCCCCCTAGCGGATCCCCTGCCTGGAATGCCTTTCTGCCCGTTCCTCTTCCTTGGCAGGTTCACTCTAACGCATCCCTCAAGACAGGGGTTAGAGTTTCCTCCTGCAGGAAGCTGTCCCGGGGAGCCTTCCTCTGGCTCCAGTAGTACCCAGGGCTTAGTGCTTATCACAGCACTCACCACACTGAGTCTTGTTCCCAAGCCCGTCTTTACCTCTGGGCTGCCAAGACAGCAGGATTCGGTTTGGGGTTTTTTCCCCTTGCTTTCCCCATTTCTCTTTCATTTGCGTGCACAGCATTCTTCCTGCCCATACCCCATCTACTCTCTTCTCGCACTTCTGACATTTAAAAATGCTTATCACCTGCAAGTTATTTGAACGTTTAGAAGTTCACTGCATTGAAAAATTGGTTTATTTATATGAAAGACCTTTTATAAATGAGTAGAGAAGCATGGGGAGGGGGGAGAAAAAGAGGTAAATATTTTCTTTATTTCTATTTTGACATCTATTGATATTTAGATGAAGGTTGGAGAATGAAGTGGGATTACTGTATTTGTTAATCTGTTGGATTTTCAGCTGAGAGTAATGCCATTCCAAGCAAAATTATGATTCTGTTAATAGAGAAGGGGGAAAAAAATGGATCTAAAGTTTGCCACGGTAGACTATATGGTACCTAAAGGATTAGGTTATATTCAGTTATGTTTTATTCAGTTACTTATTTTGCTGTTTTTATATTTTTAATGAACTTATATAATTACTATTTTCTTCCTTTGTTCGTGCTTTTAAATTGTCTACATGGGATAATTTTTTAAAGTCTGTACCAGTCTTTAAGTTTTCATACCAAAATTGCCACTTTAACATTTTTCAAATTATAAATATGCTGCCAAATTATTCTTTAGAATTAATATTTTCTATTTAAAAATGACTTGGGCATGACCTCTACTTATTTTAATTTTATGCTATCCTCTAGGAGCTCTACCTTATTTTTGGCATTTCACATTTACCTTTATTTCCATGTTCAAATATGATTTTTCAGGTAAAACTAATGTCAGAATTGAAAAGGAGAGATCATTTTAGGTCAAAAGGATGTATTTGTGTGGTAGCAGACTCAAAGATGGTCCCAGTGGTCCCCACCTCCTGGCATTCGTGCCCTTGTGTAATCTGCTCCCCTTGAGCGGGGGCTGGATGGAGTGACTCACTTTTAATGAGCAGAGCCCCGCAGAAGTGATGGGATGTCACTTTTGAGACGAGCGTATGAGAAGACGGTGGCTTTCATCTTGGGCACTTGCTCCCTCCCTCTCTCTTAGGTTGCTAGCCCTGGGGGAAGCCAGCTGCAGTTACTGAGGCAACCCTATGAAGAGGCCCACGTGACAAAGCCTGACAACAACCTCACAAGTGATCCTGGAAACAGACCCTCTGCCAGTGGAGCCTTCAGATGAGAGTGCAGCCCTGACTGACAGCTTGGCTGCAACCCCATGAGAAACCCTGAGCCAGAGGCACCCAGCTAAGTTGCTCCTGGATCCTTGAACCACAGTAATGACAAGACAATACATATCTGTTGCTTTAAGCCACTAAGTGTTGGGATAGTTTGTTGTGCAGCAATAAATAATTAATACAACTTGTACTTCACTTTGGGGATGGGACTGACACTTCCGGAGAGCCATTTCTCAAAAAAGTCACCCAGCGAGAGGGTTAAGAGGAGGCCCTAAGATTTAAGAATAGAAATAGAGAGAGCTTACCCTTCTCTCCTTCCACCGTTCCATAAGCAGCCCCTGCATGAGGCAGAGCCCAGGGCCCAGGCTGTCAGTGCCAGGGCTTCCTCTGCCACAGCAGTCAGGTTGCTGGGCCTCCCCTGGACACAGGCTGGAGAGGTGCTAGGCAGTGGGGTGGCATCCAGGAAGGGGAAAAATCGGAGGTTGATCCCAGAAGCCTGAGAATGGCTGCCAGGACAAGGCATCTGAGCTGGAGGATTTGCGTTTTTGGAAGTGGGGGCCCCTGTAAGTTTGGGAGGAGTATGAGAGGCATCCACACCAGAGAGGTTGCTAACCTTGCTCTAAGCTTTCCACACATTAATAAAGAAAACTTTCAGACCTAGCCTGGCTATGGCTAAGGCTGAGCCCTGAGCTAAGGGCCTGGGTATGGAGTAGAGCAAGAGCTGAGGAAGGTGTGGCCTCAACCAGGCCTCCTAAGAGGACTAAGAACCCCATACACCCCACAACAGTGAAGCTTTCATCCCCTGGAATTTGCAGATGTGATGGTTAACTTTATGTGCCAACTTGGCTAGATTATGGTGACCAGTTGTTTAGTCAAACACTAGTCTAGAAGTTGCTGTAAATGTATTTTTAAGATGGGATTAACATGTACAATCAGTTGACTTTTTTTTTTTCTCTTATCTTTTGGCCACGCCACGTGGCATGGGGGATCTTAGTTCCCTGACCAGGGATGGAACCCGCGGCCCCTGAATTGGAAGCGCGGAGTCTTAACCGCTGGACCGCCAGGGAAGTCCCACAATCAGTTGACTTTAAGTAAAGGAAATTACCCTCCATAATGTGGGTGGTTCTCATGCAATCAGTTGGAGGCCTTAAAAGCAAAGACTGAGGTTTCCCAAAGAAGAAGGAATTTGGTCTCCAGACTGCAACATAGTAGTTCTGCCTGAGTTTCTAGGTTTTGGACTCAAAAAACTGCAACATCTATTCTTACCTGCATCTCACTTATCCTACAGATTTGGGACTTGCCAGCCCCCATAATCATAGAGCCTATTTCTTACCATAAACACACACCCCTCTCTCTCTCTACCTCCATGAGATGATAGAAAATATATACAGCTGTCCCTAGGTATCCACAGGGGATTAATTCCGGGACTGGTCTCGGATACCAAAATCTGCGGATGCTCAAGTCCCATAGTCAGCTCTTCCTATCTGCAGTTTCCCTTCCACGGATTCAACCAACCGTGGACCGTGTAGTACTGTATTATTTATTGAAAAAAACCCGAGCATAAGTGGACCATGCAGTTCAAACCCATGTTGTTCAAGGGTCAACTGTATATTGGTCTCTGCACCTGGTTCCTGGAACAGAGCTCCTGAAACCTTGTCATTTCTTAAGTGATAAGAGCACTAGAAGCATCTTGTTCTAACATTTGTCTTTGACCCCATCCCTGACACAGGGCTCCTAAAACCCTTGTAAATTCCCAAGCGATAAAAACACAAGGAGCATCTTTTGTTCTAAGGAGGTGGCTGTCAGTGGGCTCCTGGATGGCTGCTGGATGGGGGCTGGTCACCAGAAAGACCAAGCCGCGATTAGAAGCTTGGAGTTTTCACCACCACCACCCCCAACACACATATACACACTTCTCTAGAGAGGGGAGAGGGGCTAGAAATGGAGTTAATAATTGATCATGTGTGATGAAGCTGCTATAAAAATCCCCAAAGGATGGGGTTTGGAGAGCTTCCAGGTGGGTGAACATAGCCACATACCAGGAGAGTGATGTACCCCAACTCCACGGGGACAGAAGCTCCTGCTCTTGGGACCTTTGCAGACCTTGCCCTAGGTATCTCTTCATCTGTCTTTATCATAATCCTTTAATAAGCTAATAAACATAAGTAAAGGGCTTCCCTGGTGGCGCAGTGGTTGAGAATCCGCCTGCCGATGCAGGGGACACGTGTTCGTGCCCCGGTCCGGGAAGATCCCACATGCCGCGGAGCGGCTGGGCCCGTGAGCCATGGCCGCTGAGCCTGCGCGTCCGGAG
>NC_041214.2:89565314-89630194 GCF_002837175.3 Physeter macrocephalus | reverse complement strand
CTGTGCTCCGCAACGGGAGAGGCCACAACAGTGAGAGGCCCGCGTACCACAAAAAAAAACAAACCCGTAAGTAAGTGTTTTCCTGAGTTCTGTGAGCTGCTCTAGCAAATAAATGGAATCTGGGTGGGGGGGGGGTCGTGGGAATGGGGGGGTTCGTGGGAACCCCGGATGCGCAGCCTCGGTCAGAAGCATAGGTGACAACCTGGACTTGTGACTGGCAGCTGAAGTGGGTGGGGGCAGCTTTATGGGATGGAGCCCTTAACCTGTGGGATCTGATGCTCTCTTCAGGTAGTGTCAGAATTGAGTTACATTGTAGGACACTCAGCTGGTGCCACAGAATTGCTTGATGTGGGGAAAAATCTGGTGACCAGCAGTGTCAAGTGAAGTGTTCCGTGTGAAAGTAAGGAGAAAGGCACGGAGGAGAACCGTAGGTTTTTACAATTTCTTCTCCCTCTCCCTCCCCCTCTCCCTCTCCCTCCCCCTCTCTAGGCAGGGCATCAGACGAGTTAAAGAACACCAGGAAAGCTGGAGAGGGTCACAAACTGGAGGCAAACTTGCCATCAGCCTGCTCTCTCTGACCCACTTCTAGTCCCTCCCACAATGTGCCCTGACTTCTGTGCTCATATTCCTGTAGGTAAATCCATGGTGAGGCTTCCACAGGAACCTCTGTCTGAGGCCCAGGTTCTCAGGATTCTCATTTAAAAAGCAATACTAGCTACTCCATGTACTTGATCTTGTTCTGTGCTTGTTCGATGCTTCCGGAGCATCGGTGCTTCAGGAATCTGTTGACTACACTGTAGAATACCCAAGGGTGACAGAGCTTTCCATGTCCCAGGCCCACAAGAGGCTCCAGGGCCACCAGCTCATCACTCACCACCAGCCAGCCAGTCCTCAAGAAAAGGACAACCCCAAAAATGTTGATCATGCAGGACGTGAACACACCATCCCAGGTCCCGAACAGCACTGGTTCCCATATGAACAGCTGGATCTTCCACCAGGGCTGGGGCTGGGCCAGGGCCTCCTGAAAACAGGGCACACGGGAGTCAGCCCAGCAGCAGCGGGGAGGGGTGGCGCGGGGAGGTGAACGGAGGTGGGTGCTGGGAGAACTCAGCTTTAAAGCTCTCCTGTTGGGCCATGCCCTGCAGGCCTGTGCGCGTAGCAATTCCTGTGCCACGGGCAGCACAGAAGAGCTGTTCAGCAAACTCGGTTCCCTTTCCTTCTGGCCATTCGGGAGACTGCATTTCCCAGTCTCTTTACAGGTGTGGCCACGTGACTGAGTTCCAGCCACTGGGATGCGGGTGAGGGCGGGATGCTGGGCTCCAGCTCTGACGTCAGTCAGGAGCTCTGGGTGACGCCATCCTCCCTTTCAGTCTCTCCCTTCCTGGTGGGAAGAGCAGCTTCCAGCAGTTACTGATCTTTGGGGAACCTTCCTTTACTTACCTTTTTCTCCTCTGGCCCTTCTAACGCTTCTGTAATGAATTCTATGTATTAAATTCCCTCTGTTTGAAAACTCTAGGGCAGTTTCTGTGTTCCTGACTGAACACTGGCTGGTACGGTGGATCCCTAAGTGCCCTTCCATCCCATACCCCAGGATCCCAAGGCATCATTTGGCAGTTGTCTAGAATCACAGGCTAACAAGTGGTGAAACAGATGCTTTCTTCATTTTTCCAATTCAAAAATAACAAAGGCACTTACAGTACACTCATACAGACTCTCTACTAGAAAGACTAAACCTTATGGAAATACTAAAACGATCTTAAACAAAATCAGTAGCTACTCATACAATGAACTGCTCCTGCATAGGTTTAGTAATTGATCTAAATTCAGACATCACTGGAGTCTTCCAATGGTCTCAAACTACTGCAGCAGTGATGAAATGATTCTCACCTGGGGGTGGGGAAGGGAGGCAACCAGCTAAGACCCACTGTGTGCACTAAGCCTAACTGGTGTGTGTGTGTGTGATCTATAACCTCAGGGAGATGGCAGAAAAGTCAAGGGAGAGGGGAAATCTAAGGTCCAGAGTCAGGGGCAGGGGCCCTGAACAGCTGAGAACAATGGGTGCGCTCATGATCTAGGACCAAGGCCAGAGGCCAACTATGCTCAGTCAGAACAAAAGGAGAGGATCCCAGCTTCCCCCCTTGTATCGTACACCTACAGATGAAAAAAGGGCCTCCAGAAATCATCAGGGCCACCGATGAAGCCATGCAGGACAGATGGGCCGGGGGACTCCTGACACCAGCTGGCACACCTTTCATCTCTGTATGTTCCTGTGCATCTGTCTTTTGCAAACCACTAATGAGGAATCTCCTGAAAGTCAATAAACATGAGAACAGTGATGGTGGCTAAGAGCGAAGACCCTGCCAACCTATGCTTATCTTTGAACAAATGGTACCAAGGGACTTTGTGGTAAGTAAGATTGTTTTCCAGGATCCTAATCTCAAAACTCAGGACCTGGCCCAACTTCCCGTCTCTGCTTGTGTCTGCTTCCTACCATGGCTTGTTACAGGCCTACTATTTATTAGAAACAGTCATAACAATAGCAACTATCAGCAACAAAGAGTAATGATTTAGGGAGTGCTTTCAGCTTCCACATCAATTCCCCCCTTTGGTGCTCAGGTCACCCCGGGAACGAGGCAGGGAGAGGGCCACTGTCTACAGCCAGCCAAGGAAAGCGAGCCCTGGAGAAGAGACACAACCAGCCTAGGTCCACAGCTGGGGTTTGAATTCCTCAACCCAGACTGTAAAACCTGCACCACAGGTCACAGGCCCTTTTCTCTCCTAAACTTCAATGTTTCAGGTGCAATTTCTAACATCCTGGATTTCGCTCAATTGTGAGTACCTTTGCTTTACCCTTAAAATTCCTGTTGTGATTTTAGAAACTGTATTCCTCTGTCATCACAGCCTTCATATTTCCCCTGTAAAACCTGTTTTGTTTATTTGTTTATTTACCTAATGGGGGTATGAAAAGCCTTTCACTCCCTGGATCTCACTGGACTAAATCAGCCTTAAAGGTGCTTCACAGATGAATGAGGCCGAAACTTTAGGAGACTCTTTACACTGAGAATAAAGGTGTTAAGTGAGGTATACATGGTTTGAAATGGGTTTGGTGCCCCAGTCATGACAGTTTATTTCAGGACATTTAGAGGAGTGCACATACCTTTTCTTACCAAGTGACACAAGAACACAACTAAGTCTTCCCAAAGCCTGCTCATCTGATTCTGGCAAGAAGCACCTAAGTTTGACCCAAGTTTGGGGCCCTGATGTTTTGAGAGAGAGAGAGACATAAGCCAGTGAGAGAAAAGGAAGAAAAAACAAAAGCACCAAAAAGGGGAGCTAGGATGAGATGGAGAACCCTAGAATAAAATGCCAAATAGGTACTCGGGAGACCCCAAGGGACAATTCCCAGCCCGCCCGCCCCCACCGCAGACACGCTGCCGCCAACATCAATGCAGGACACCAGCCCGGGGCCCATGCTTGTCACCTCTCCCTGGCCCACCGCACCCTCCAGCCTCCCCACTTGCAGGACGCCCTCAGCCTTCTGCACTGCCCCAGGGTTGGCCTTGTGGAGAGTGCCAGCCTGACAGGCAGCTCAAACCAGCTCGCTTGCATAGTAACTACCATCGGGCCGGCCCAGTTCTGACACCAGTGCCAGTGGGGGGCGGTTTCGCCTACACCAAGCAATTCTCTGACACCAGTGGGTGTCCCACAGTTCAAGACAACTCCGACACTGCCCGCCCAGAGACAGTGCCATCCCACAGTCAAGGGCTCAGTCCTACCAGACGGCCCCTCAGATGCCAATCCCAAGTCCACGTTGTCACTATGCTTCTGACCCACGGGCTACTGATCAGAGGTTCCCACCACCCCCGTCTTGGGTTCAGTTAATTTGCTAGAGCGGCTCACAGAACTCAGACAAACATTTTACTTACTAGATTACCAGCTTATTATGAAAGGATATGACTCAGAAGCCACCAGATGAGGGGGGGTTTAGGGAAAGGTTTGAGGTCTATGCCCTCTCCCAGCGCAGCACTCTCCCACCAACTCCATGTGGTCACCAACCCAGAAGCTCTCCAAACCCTCTTTTTTGGGTTTTTCTGGAGGCTTCATCACATAGGCATGACTGATTAAATGACTGGTCATTGGTGACTGATTTAACCTCCAGCTCCTTTCCCCTACCCTGAAAGTTCCAACCCTCCAATCACATGGCTGGTTCCTCTGTAACCAGCCTCCATCCTAGGTGATTCTAAAAGTCACCTCACTAATATAAACCCAGTGGTGGCTGAAGGCATTTGTTATGAGTATCAAGACACCTTATCACTCTTATCACTTAGGAAATTCCAAGGGTTTTAGGAGCTCTGTGCCAAATATCTATTATCAATCACAGTATCACAACTGGCTACTCCCCAGCCCTGCTCTCCGTCTGTCCTGCCAGCTCGCTCTGATCCCCTTCAGCTCTTACTCTGATAGGCTGCGGCAGAGCCATGTCTGCAGCATAAGCAGACATCCAATAGGAGGACAGAATATCAGCTTCTCCCCCCCCCACTCAGGGACCGCATGCCAAACCCCCTCCTTTATGGGAGGGTAAGGAAGCTCATCTCGTCTCAAATATGCCCTCCCACAAAGACCGTGGCTCACAGACTCTCCCTTTGTGCCTCTCCCTAGTCATTTCTGTTGCCCAGGGAGAGGGAGGTGGAATAGCTGGGGTGACAGGGGGTGATAGTTGGGCCAGTTCTGGGCTATCTTGTGCTTGGTACCAACTGTTGATAACTCTCTTAGAACCTCATTGTCTTCAGATTTGGGCCCCAGTCATCAATTCCAAAATAACAAGAGTCTCATTCAACACTCTATGACACAGACATGACAGGTTGTAGGGCAAGGCAGGTGGCAGTAGTATGTGTGCTGTGCCCAGTATGGAGGCTAGTGGGAAGCAGGGGTGGAAACTAAGAAAGAAGAGACAGAAAAGTGAGGGGCAAAGCAATCCCTCAGAAAGGGGACCACAAACATCCTCAAGGGGCAGGTTCCTCTCTTTCCTGAGGACCCTCAGGTTGGCAGGGACAACTTGGCAGGTTCCAGGGCACAGAGACTTGGAGTCTGGCCACAGGTGATCGTACCTGTGCACTGCTCATTGCTAGGGCTTTCCCTTCCCAACCCTCCAGAACAAGGAGCCAAGCCCTCTAAGCCCAGGGCTGCACCCCACACTGGAGACACCACGGCCACCTGGTGGGTGTTTTAGTTCAGAGGTAGAAGTCTTTCTCCTGTGAGAATCTTCACACTTGAGCAGGGCATCTAGAAAGACAGGGAAATCACACCTGAAATGTGTCCAGAGTGGGAAACACGTGACTTCCTGCATCCAGCAAGTGGAGCTGAGTAAGACAGAGAAAAGCTCTGCTACGGGCAATGATGCGAGCTCCCACCCAGGAGCCTCTTGTCTCAAACAGCCACCGCCCTCCCACAGGCCACCCTCCAGGCCTTACTGAACACATCTGAAATGTGAGAAAACACCTATCCTCTCTCCTGGTAGCTGGAGGAAAGGAGACGGGTAAGAAACTCTGCTTCTGCCCACTTGGGTCAGGAGCGGATCAGAGCAAGACATAGCCTGCCCCTTCCTCCCAAAGACTGGTTCTACCTGGAGCACGCACACACGCGCCAGCAGCTTGCTTTCTGAAAGCTAGTTATTTAATTATTACTCACACATCAGAGAATATCCCAAGCTGCTGCTGAACTGTGACACACTGAGCAGAGTGGGTGCCACATTCCTCTCCTCTGGCTCTGAACAGGCACCACAAGCTGCAGCTGGGCAGGGTGGAAGCAGGGCTCCACGGGCCAGCGGCCGCCTGTGGTACCTGCATCCGATGTAAGTAGCTACACACCTGCCTCAAGGTGGGCTGCGCACTTTAGATGAGGTGATAATCGTGAAAGTTTTTTTGGTAAGCATGAAGCACATCAGGCAGTTTTAAATGGGGGTGAGGATTTCTTCAGGAAAGTTGGGAGGAAAGGAAAGAAGAGAGGTCTTACTGACTGTGCATCTTCTATCTGCCCTGGTACCTCGTCCTCATGTTTCAGGTGAATCCTTGCTCTACAGTTCAGCCTGAAAGCTGCCTCTCTCCAACCCCAGCCCAGTCCCAGCGCTGGGGCAACCGGCCCCTTCTGTACTGTACTAGGAGTTCGAGAATGGGTGTCCGATGAGTGCTCTGCTACCCTGACTGAAGCTGGTAATGGGAACTGCTCCGCAGGACCCACATGGAGTGGTCAAAGCCTGATTTCCCTGGATTCGAATCTGGGCAGCACGCTTGGTCAGCAGTGATTTAGGCACTCCTAGAAATGTGAGATCTTCGTGGCTGTGCGGATCTCTTCTGCGCAGAACAGGTTCAAAAGCCAGTGTCTCCGTAACATTAGTTACCGGTGCCTGATCTGTGGCTCTTCCATCTTGTGCATTCTCATCCTGGTCCAAGGCTGGGAATCTCCCAAGGCACAACCTGGTCAAGCAACCACACAGGCCCAGGAGTGGCAAGACCCGCGGACGCTGTGACAACGTTGATGTTGGTGGGGCCCCTGCCTGAGCTCTGCCTCTCAGAGCTATACAGCAGCTCATTCCCCACAGAGCAGCCACCTCTGTGCTCAGAATGCAGAACCCAAAGACACAATGCTCTGGGCACCTGACAGCACCCCGCAGATCTAGATTCCCACAGCAGCGATGCCATGGCCACCTAAACAAGAGCTTCCCCTTCCCTTCCCAGCCTCCTTGGCAAAAGGACAGAGCCCTCCTGCGAGACTCAGGCTGCCACTAGACAGTCTACCTCAGTTTAACATCAGAAGGAGAAACACAGACCCTAATGCCCTCCCCCAGTAACAGGCAAACCAGCTAAAAATCAACTGCAAAAGATTTATTTTTCTAGGTGCTTCAGTGGATCAGACAATACTATACCCATTTAAGAATTCTTATGTACTAAGTACTTTTGACGTTTGGAATCACATCAATGTTTTATATACTCCAAATTAAACAAAATCAAATCAAATCAACAGGATGAGAGAGAAAAATTAAAACAGAATGCAAAGAGAAACAAATTAACCTAACTATAATTCTAATGAAAAATATAACCACACCGAAGGTGGAAAAAACTGAGCAGAGTTAACTTTTGAACACAGTACTTTGACTATGTGCTCTCAGTCTAAAGACAAATAACTAACTACAAACTAAAACAAATTCTAGATAGAAAGTTTGTTTTTTGCAGGGGTAGGAGTTACCACTCCTGAATCTACTTTCCATGAATTGTAGGACTGAGCAAATAAGTAAATATACCGAATGGGAGTCAAGTTTCTCACTGTTGGAGAAGGCAGTTAAAACTAAGAAAAGAGGAAAGAAGAATGAACCCTGGCATGATAAATTAGAATTAGAGGTATCAGTTTGAATTTATAGTTTTTAATATGTATAGACATATCTATACATATCTATATATCTATATCTGTATATATATATATCTGTCTACTTAAAGGGTAAGTCAAGACACCCCAGTAGCAATGAACATACCTAGCATCCAGATCTTGGTCTCTAAATACCATTTCTCACTTTAAGGAGCCAGAGCTCTTTGGATAAATAGCTGATTCAGGGCTGGGGCAGAAAAAGTACAAAATGAGCCTACAATATTTTGTGCCAGAAAGTAAGGAAGGGCTCCTAAAAATGATGAGGATGTGTCATAAGGACATAGAAGCCAGCTTGAAGGGGCACCCAATGGCCAAATCTGGAACAATTTGAGCATCAAAATCAATAATAATAGCAATAGCATACACATGGAAAAAATAAGAATCTGAGTCCATACAGATATAAGCAAATGAATAAATTAAAGTAAGAGGAAGGAGGGAAAATTCTTCTTTATAGAAGACCAAGTAATATATGTAGAAAAAATGATGATGTTAGAAAATCACCATTCTGCAACCATCACAGTAATAACTGAGTCTGCCAAGAATCATCAATGTATGCTAAAGCTAATGGGTAGAAAATTGATGAGGAACTGGATATTTCCATAGTCTCAAAGTATCCCCAACAAATTATTTATTAGTTACAAAGGGAAAATTGGTAACTTTAGAGTGGATTAACCTAGTGGGCACCACCTTAAATAAGTAACCAAAGCTAACATTACCAATAATGGGACAAGTGGAAACCCTGTACCTCCCTCCTGATATGTCGCCTGGAAAAGAACACAATATCATTCTATGGGTTCCTGCCAAAAATGCAAAACCTGAATCTAATCGTGAGAGTTCATGTCTCAAACTCAGAAATATTCTACAAAAAAAACTAGCCTGTGTTTTGCAAAAAAATGTCAAGATCACGAAAGACAAAGAAAGGCTAAGGAACCATTCCAGATTAAATGAGACTAGAGAGGCGTGATGACTAAATGCACTGCGTGATGCTGGATTGGATCCTGGTCCGGGAGAAAAAGCTACAGGATATTAGTGAGATAACTGGCAAAAGTGGACTGTGAAACTGTGGATTAGATAATAGGATTTATCAATGTTAAACGTCTTGATCTTTTTTTTTTTTTTTTATATATTCCATAGTCCAGCCATCCAGGCATGGACTATGGTTATTTTATTTTATTTTATTTTATTTGACCACACCAAGCAGCTTGTGGGATCTTAGTTCCCCGACAAGGGGTTGAACCCAGGCCCTTGACCATGAAAGTGTGGAGTCCTTCCCACTGGACCAGGGAGTTCCCTAAGTGTCTTGATCTTGATAAATATAATGTGGTTAGGTAAAAGAAAAGTCCTATTCTCAGGAAATAGACAATGAAGTATTTATGGATAAGGGGACATGATGTCTACAAGTTAGTTCCAAATGGTTCAGGAAAAAAAAATATATAATCGAATATAATAGGTATTAAAATATATATTATATATATGGAATAAAAATATATGTACATATAGAGAGAGAGCACACAAATAATAAAGCAAAAGGACAAAATGTTAATAACTGGTAAATCTGAGTCAAGAGTATACGGCGGTTGTTTGTACTGCTGCGACTTTCTATAAGTGTGAAATTTTATCAAAATTTCAAAAGTTTAAAAATAAATAAATAGTAAAAGCAATTTTTATTTTTTCAAAGAAGCCCAGACATATTTAAAGAACAGCTTGGGGCTTCCCTGGTGGCGCAGTGGTTGAGAGTCTGCCTGCCGATGCAGGGGACACGGGTTCGTGCCCCGGTCCGGGAAGATCCCACATGCCGTGGAGCAGCTGGGCCCATGAGCCATGGCCGCTGAGCCTGCGTGTCTGGAACCTGTGCTCTGCAACGGGAGAGGCCACAACAGTGAGGGGCCCGCGTACCGCAAAAAAAAAAAAAAAAAAGAACAGCTTGTTCACTCTTGTACCTCTAGTGCCTAACATGGAACAGGTAATTACTAAATGTGTTAGTTAAATGAATGAATGAATGAATACAATGTGCTTTAGAGAGTGACATTAGACACCTCTTTTAAGGTAGCAGAATATGCACTTTTCTACCTTCCAAATTACCATAACAATGACAGAAAAGATGTGTTTTGTTTTTTTTTTAAGTATGAAACTATAGTTATAACTAGAAAGGGAAAAAACCAAGTGCTACTAGCAGATCAGACATTTGGAGACATTCCTGCAGATGGGCTTGGAGGGGCAAAAAAAAAGCAAGTGATAGAGCAGTCCAGGGCAGCCAAGAGAAGAGCTGCCTTCCAAGGCACCTGAGAAGTTCCAAGTTCAGAGCCAGCGAATGCTAGGAAAAGACATAGGCCACAGCAATCATTGGGCATAACATTATCTTGGAGGCTTTATCATGTAGATGGAAGTAACATATATAGCATAAAAGACTGGAGGGCAGGGTTGGTAAACGCGCCTATGTGATTGTCAAGCTCCTACATTTTACATTGAAGTGGTACAATATTAACTCTAAACAAACTGAAAAATTTTAAATGTATATTTAATCTCTAGAGCAGCCATTCTCAAACTTTTTGATCTCCAGACCCCTTTACATTCTTAAAAATTACTGAGGATCCCAAAGAGCTTTTGTTTATGCGTGCTACAACTATCAGTATTCACCATATTAGAAACTTAAAGGGAGATATTTTCAAATACTTATTACTCATTTAAACATAATAATAATAAACCCATTATCTGTTAAAATAAGTAACATGTCTGCATGAAAAATAACTACTTTCCCAAACAAAAACATTCAGTGAAAAGAGATGCCTTGTTATACATTTTGCAAATCTTTTTTTTTTTTTTTTTTTTTTTGGTATGCGGGCCTCTCACTGCTGTGGCCTCTCCCGTTGCGGAGCACAGGCTCCGGACATGCAGGCTCAGCGGCCATGGCTCACAGGCCCAGCCGCTCTGCGGCATGTGGGATCTTCCCGGACCGGGGCACGAACCCGCGTCCCCTGCATCGGCAGGTGGGCTCTCAACCACTGCGCCACCAGGGAAGCCCTGCAAATCATTTTAATGTCTGGCTTGATAGAATACAGCTGGATTCCCATATCTACTTCTGCATCCAATCTGTTGTAAAATGTTGTTTTTTAAATACATGAAAACAATTTGGCCTTCCATACTTCTATAGTTAGAAAAGGAAAGAGTAATTTACTACTACTATTCCATATATGAAAAAAATTCCTGTCACCCAAAGGATAAGAGAATTATACTCAAAAAATGGTGACATGGGATATAAGAAACAGCAGTAGCTGCATATGAACCAGAAGAATTAAAGGGAACTTGAAAAAAATTCAGACTCTATAGCTCAGAAGCAGCAAAGCCTTAACAACTTATGCTTGTGTTTTCTTCCCCGTGAGTCTAATAACATCACTTGGTTATTCAATTAAACATATACATCTTACTATTGTAAATTTATAGTACTATTTATAGGTGTAAAATTTTTATAACCAACTATAACAAACATGGAAATACTCATTACAATTACAGAAAAATATACAAATTTTATAAACCTTGACAATGTAAAAATAATAATCCAACTAACAAAAAATTCAAAATGAAATCAGAGAAATGGAAGGAAGAGTAAATGTGCCAATGTCCTCTTTCTTCATATCAGGAAGCAATAAGTAAACTGATAATAAACTGATAACTTAGTCTAGAAATTGAGGTATAAATAAATTATTTAAAGTTATAATGATAACCACTAGGGAAAAAGAAAACCAGAAACCAGAAACCATTAGTGACTGTCTCTGGGGAATGGTGGTGAAAGAACAGAGGAAGAAGGCTTTTAATTTTATATAATTCTCTCATTTAAAAAAAAAGTTTTACTTCATGCATGTAGTACTTGTATGATAAAAATAGTAACATCTTTATTTGAAGAAAAATTTACCACTTTATTAGAAGTATTTGAAAAATAAAATGCTGACCTCAAGTTAGTAATTTATTTATAACTCAACTTCATTTTATGCAGTGGACGGATTCACCAAAAGATGCCTGTGATTTGAATCACATTTTAAATGTATTGGAAATATAGTCTACTTAAAAATAGTGAAGTCTTTGGTAAAATTAATGTCTGTCCCTAACATTTGTGTATCTTTTTTAAAAATTAGAATTTGCCTTCGCTTTGTGTTGTTGTTGTTTTTTGGTTTTGGGGTTTGTTTATTTGTTGGGTTTTTTTTTTTTTTACTGATAATTGCCTAAAATAAAAAGGGAAAGCTACTCAAAATGAGTCACAGCTTTCTGTTTTAAGTTCTATAAACACTGGGATTCACTTTAGAGCAAGTTTATCACCTGAATCAGACGTAACTATTTTTGGCTAAATGAGGGTCGCTAGGCTACCATGGCTTCAAATTCATCAGTGAGCACCTAAATCCTGTGACTGCTGACAGAGACTGTGGATGTGATTTACAAGCTATCTGCAGATTGGGAAAAGAACATCACAGAATTTTTTACACAGATCAGTGGTTTTTACTTCACTATCTTTTTCTCTTTCATTATGCCTATTCATGTAAAGAAGAAAACACTCACACAACAAAACAAAAACAAAAGGAATGTACCCTTCTCTTGTGAAGTGATAATGACAACAATATCCTACTAGATAGGCATTCAAGCCAGAATAGGTACTATCTCTGGAGACTGCTCATGCCAAGCTATGCTGAAGCACACCACTATCACTACAACCACTAGTCTTTTGATGAAGTTATTAAACTCAGAAGGAAAGAACACAAATTTTAAGAATCAGATTACATTACTACTTGATAATGATTAATGAGCAAAAAGAGATACTGAATTACACTCAATAAGGTAGGTATATTTCTTTAAATCTTACTACACTTATTTGATATTGTTCTATGAATACACATCTATCTAGTATTTAAACTGTCATCCTGAAGACATATATTTTGGTCAGAGAAAGAATAAAATGAATGGAAAAATAAGCTAAAATTCAGTTATCCACCCCTATACGAAGCCAGGTTGTTCAACCAGGCCAGACCAGAGTCTAAGCACCACCTAGTGGCCTCTTACTCAAATTACAAGAAAAGTACTTCAGAGCCATTAACACAGCATCTAGGATTCTCCTTGCAACCCCAAACTATTAAGTAATGGCAAGGACTGCATTTTTTCTATATCTGACCATGGATGAAATATACCCTAAGGCAGTAAGAAATTTTTAAGTCATCTAGTTCATTCATTCATAGCTAGGCAGAATGTATTAATCACGTTTTTTCCTTTCTATATCTTATGACATTATGACTCTTAGAAATCTTGCAGGACTTCCCTGGTGGCGCAGTGGTTAAGAATCTGCCAGCCAATGCAGGGTGTGATACAGTTTCGAGTCCTGGTCCGGGAAGATCCCACATGCCGTGGAGCAACTAAGCCGGTGCGCCACAACTACTGAGCCTGCGCTCTAGAGCCCGCGAGCCACAACTACTGAGCCCGCGTGCCACAACTACTGAAGCCTGAGCCCCTAGAGCCCATGCTCCACAGCAAGAGAAGCCACCGCAGTGAGAGCAACAAGAGAAGCCACCGCAGTGAGAAGCCCGCATACCACAATGAAGAGTAGCCCCCGCTCTCTGCAACTAGAGAAAGCCTGCGCTCAGCAACAGACCCAACGCAGCCAAAAATATCAATCAATCAATCAATCAATCAATCAATCTTACAGGCCAGGGAAGAGATGAACCTTCCCAGGGCTAACCAGTTCTTATAGATAGTAAACAGCTGGCAAGGAGCATGTCTTTCATATGCAAACTTACCAATTCTGAGTATATTCCCCAAGCCACCCCCTTTATCTAATTCTCACACAACGAACCAGTATTTCTCCTGCCCTAAATCATCCCCATGCCAGGTGCTAGGAAACTAGAGATGATCTCTATAGCCAAAGCCCACCAGAACTATTCAAACCAGCCAGTCCTAAGCTGTTTGCTCTGCCCTGCCCTGCCCTGCCCACCAAAAGCACAACAAAGGCTCTGGCCCAGGCTTTCCCTTCATTCCTGCTTTTGTCTCCTGACCAGAACCTGACACTTCCCCTGTGGCCCTGCATGGCATTCCTCCTTCTCTTGGGAAATGTAAGCAATAAATTCTTCTTTCAATGGCACTGATCTCTCTGTGTCGTCACTCAGTCTCCTCTACAAATGAAGATCCTGTGGGTACAAGTGAGACAATCCCACCTAATTCATTTCAGTGAAGAATCACTTTCATTCTAGTTTCTAGGGCACCTTCATCCAGAAAATGTCTCCATTCCACTTTTTACAAATATGAAGCATTTTCAGAGCACTGTCATTTTCAGGGTTGGCCTCCTAGGCTAAGTGATACACAGGGCTGTAAAGTGGAAAGGGGTGACGATAACAGAGAAAGAGGAGGAAAGGGCAACAGAGCCCACATGAAAGCTGCAGACTTATCTCAACCCTGAGAGTGTTTTCTGTGCTTTCTTCTCTCCCAGGTTCCAGGACCGTAGCCTCTTTTCTTCTGTCACCTCACATAGGTGGTTCTGTACGGGTACCACTGGTCTTTCACAATGAAGCTAATAGCTTAAGTCTCCAACACCCTTCACTTGCATTAAGTCCCTCCCAAAGATTACATCTAATTTTGTATTTGTAATTTGTATCCTTTTTACTAAAGAGAATCGGTAAAAACTTTACAAGCTTCATGCCCTATAGAAGCTGGGAGTGTGATAGGGGTCATGGCTCCAGGAATCCCAGATGTGAGCCCTTCTCTTCCACCCAACCACCCTGGACCCCAGTTTCCCTATCTGTACAAGAGGTGCTAACAAGACGGTCTTGTCCTAGGTTCCCTTTTCTTTTCTCCTCAGATGCATTCATTTCTCTATATTCTAACAAAGCAATATGCTGTTACCTAGCATGTGGCTGCCAAGGCTTGCTTTGCATATTGGCTTTTTAACGATGCTAAAATGGGCCTGAAAAACGCATAGCAAAAATATAAGTCAGTTCGTCACTGTAAACTGGCTAATAAGGGCACAGAAAACAAGAGCAAAGCTTTTGCGATGAAGCCTGAGACCAATGCTCAAAATTATGACCTAAAGATTGACTGCATTAAGATCAACCAGAGGGCTTCCCTGGTGGTGCAGTGGTTGAGAATCTGCCTGCCAATAGAGGGGACACGGGTTCAAGCCCTGGTCTGGGAAGATCCCACATGCCGCGGAGCAACTGGGCCCGTGAGCCACAATTACTGAGCCTGCGCGTCTGGAGCCTGTGCTCCACAACAAGAGAGGCCGCCATAGTGAGAGGCCCGCACACTGCGATGAAGAGTGGCCCCGGCTTGCCACAACTAGAGAAAGCCCTCGCACAGAAACGAAGACCCAACACAACCAAAAATAAATAAATAAATTAATTAAAAAAAAAAAAAAAAAAAAAGATCAACCAGAGCAGTATTATGAGGTCAGGGGGTCATGGGCTTGGTTCTCACCAGGGTCTGCCACTCTTTGTATGTATCTTTGGGCAAGTCATTAAACATCTCTAGGCTTCTTTTCTGACAAGCTAAGCAAGGGGCCTGGACCAGAGGATCTCTAAGGACCGCTCTGTCTCTTTTTTCTTTTGAGTTTGAGAGTTATTCGCTGCAATAATTTGTACCCCCTCTGTCTCTTAACATGTTCGCTTCCTCTGCCTCTCTTGCTGGTACCACTCCACCTCACAACTGGACCAGACTCTCTTTCTTTCTCTTGCCACGCTGAGCTAACCTAGGTTAAGCCACTGAACTGAGGAGGGGAAGACAGGGAAAGAGCAAAGGAGAGCACAGAGAAGGGAAAGGCAAGGCAGGGAGTCTGGCGGAGCGGAGTCCTGGTGCAGGGTCAGAGGCGGCTGGCACGCTGGCTCAAACGTGGACCAGATGCCACAGCTGGGTCTGCATCAGCCTTGTTTCTAAGGTGATTAGCTCAGGCCAGCCAGAAGCTATCCCACAGACTTCCTAGAAAAGGGTCCTCACAGACCCACTCCTGCTGGAGCTCAAGTCTCCAGCCAGATAAAGAAGAAAGAATATGAGTTGCACTAGCTAATCTGAGGCTTTGGGTGACCCATTCTCGGGCCACGGCATGACACTGCTTCCCTTTAACTTTTTCTGGAGACTGTCCAGCCCTGAGAGAAGGGAAATAGCACATCAGATTAGTGGGAGGCATCCCTTATTCCATCGTAATTAAGAGGTTTCTGTTTTAATATCTGCAACACTAGCTGTAGATCCTGGCAAGAACAGGCACTCAGTAAACACCTGGTACACGGAGCTGACTTTTCCCCATTTCCCACGCTAAGAGCGTTGGATCCTGCTGGACCTCAGACCTCGCACAGATGTCTACTTTCCATCTCTCCCTGTCTCCAGCTACCTGCTTTCTCCTGCCAGCTTCATCTTCCTGACACACCATGTCTGTCACAGTCCTCTCTGTCCAGCGACTGATGGGAGACACGCATGGAATCGAAGGTCGTTAGCCTTCCATTCACCTCCCTCTGGCACCAGCTGCTCCTTAGCTTTTCAGCCCCATGTTTCACAAACAGCCTACTCGACTGGGTTTCAATGTGAAATCTGCTTCATCCAATCACTGAACATGCATTGTATTTAGTGCTCACCATGTGACAGGCACTGGGCCAGATCCTTCTGCGTATGGCATAAGAACCCTGAAGATCGGGTACGCTCACCCCATCTCGCAGATGTAGAAACAGACTGCAAGCCCAAGAGTAACTTGCCCAAGGGCCCAGCACATCTAGTGGCACAGTCAGAATTCGGAACCCAGGTTTCCGGCTTCAAGTCCACCACCCAACCACACTGCACATCAATGAAGTGCTTGGGGACAGAGGCTCCTGGAACAAGACTCGTACCTCCACAAGTTCAACAGGCCCTCAAATGCACACACACACACACATTCCCAAACCACTCCAGACCCATCTAGGCCTAGAAAGCACCCCATCTTCCTCAATGGACTCTGCCCACCCCACAGTGTCCATAGTGTCTTGCACAATGTGCCACACTCTGGTTTTGGCCAAGGGAATCATTCCGGACTTGGGACTCCTGCCTTAGGTTTTTTACCTGACTTTGCTGTGCTGAGTCATGCATTCATTTGCCAACTGAACCCTCTGATCATCCATATCACTACCTCATGGACCAAATACATATTCCCCGCATTAGTTTTATTATTAAGCCAACATTTACAGACTGCTTCCTATGAACCGAGCGCTATACTAAACATTTACATGAATTATCTCTGTTAATCTTCATAATTCTCTAAGGTACGTTCTATTACTGTAGTCGTTTTATAGGTGAGGATACGAAAGCTTAGCCAGGTGGAGTAACTTGCCCAGAGTCACAAAGGGTTAGAGCCAGTACTTGAACCCAGGCAGCACCATCAACTCTCAGATCTACAGCCTCCTCTCATTTGGTCCCCTTGACCAACACACACACACACACACACACACACACACACACACACACACACACACACACACACACACACACACCCCTACCCCATCTGGTCCTGAGATGAGTAAAGCCAAACCAAGAATCCATTCATTGACCCCTCCACCTAACTCACAAGCACCCCCACTCTTGCCAAATCTCCTGAGAGCTACTTTCCAGTCACAGTGATCAAGACAGAGCAGATCTGAACTGAAGGGTTTAGGGTAACACCACCCCCCCACCCAGCCTGTCTTCCCACTGGGCACTGCCTTCTTAGTCCTGTGCTCTTCAGGCCTCAAAGCTCTTAGCAGAATTCCTGCCTCCCAGACCTGGAGTAAAGGGAGAAAAAGTTCATGGGAAACTTCTAGAGGTCCAGACACTTCAAACATATCAGCCATCCAGTCTGCTATCTGTTCCCATACAGGCTTTGCTCGGGCCACTGGGGCAGGAGGCATAAAGCAGAAAGGATTAAAACCCGGACCTTGGCAATAACTATGCCTGGGTTCAAAGTACTCCCATTTTTCATCTGTCAACCAAAATAATCATATATACTTCAGAATGTTGTTGTGAAGACTAAACAAGATAATGCATAGCAAATGTTCAGCCCGTAATAAGTTGGTAGTTATTATCGTTTTCTTACCCTCTCAGCCTCAGGGATGTGCTTCCCAACTTTACCACTGATACTTCAAGATGTAATACAAAGAGCAGCTCCCCCAATCCCTAACCAGGTGAATTCCATGAAGTAGAGCCAGCATTGATCAAGCATCTTGCATATGCTGAGCACTAACGGCACGGACTGAGGACACGAAAATGAATAAGACACGCCCCTGAACTTCAGGAGTTCACAGCCTCAACGAAGACAGGAAAGAAACAGCTTACTTCAATGCCACACGGCAAGTGCAGCAACAGAGCATGCTGCCAGAGGGAGCAGGGGAAGCCAGTCAGATCACAGGGGACCGTGGGGGCCAGGGCAAGGAGTCGGAACTGAATTCTAAAGGCAGTGAGAAGCCACTGAAAAGCTTTAAGCAGAGGAGGCAAATGCACAGACTTATGCTTTACAAAGGGATCACTTTAGAAGAGATGTGAGGAAAGAAGTTAGGAAGGCATGAACAATTCAATTAAGAAGTAATACCTTGGACAAGACAGTGCAAGGGAGACAAAGGGATAGATTTCAAAGATGTCTAGATAATGAACAGCAAAGGCCATGACATTGAACACTGTCTAATCCCTCAATGTTCAGAGACTGAGGGAGAGGGAGATGGAGAGGAAGGTGATGCATAGGCCTTTACATCCATCATTTTAAAAATCAACTCTCGGGACTTCCCTGGCTGTCCAGTGGTTAAGACTCCGCGCTTCCACTGCAGGGGGCATGGGTTCGATCCCTGGTCGGGGAACTAAGATCCCGCATGCCACACGGTGCGGCCAAAATAAATAAATAAAAATTTTTTAAATAAAAATCAACTGTCTCTTAAGGCACTCAGAGCAATTTAGCTTGCACTAACATTGACTGACCACTTGACTGCCAGACACTGCCTTAGGTACTTGGAGGGTTCCAGTGGCAAATCAGCTGAGAGAGAAGTATCAGCAAAGACCAGCATAGGGAAAAGACACAAGCACAGAGCCTGGGGAATGGTGACCTTGGTCTAGAAGGTGGGGTAAAAGGAGTAAGATGCAGGGGACCAGGCTCGAAACTCAGGCTGGGTCAGACTGTGCAGGGCCTAGCCTAAGGAGTTTGAACTCTGAGTGGTGGACACGGGGAGCCACTGAAGGTTTTAAACAGAAACAGGATCCCGGCTGAGCCTTAACAGAGCCCTCTCACAGAGATGAAACAAGCGCTCTCTTTTTGGAATCCCTGGAGACAAAGGGCCTCACGTTTTACACACACACACACACACACACACACACACACACACACACACACACACACACACACACCCCTACCCCATCTGGTCCTGAGATGAGTAAAGCCAAACCAAGAATCCATTCATTGACCCCTCCACCTAACTCACAAGCACCCCCACTCTTGCCAAATCTCCTGAGAGCTACTTTCCAGTCACAGTGATCAAGACAGAGCAGATCTGAACTGAAGGGTTTAGGGTAACACCACCCCCCCACCCAGCCTGTCTTCCCACTGGGCACTGCCTTCTTAGTCCTGTGCTCTTCAGGCCTCAAAGCTCTTAGCAGAATTCCTGCCTCCCAGACCTGGAGTAAAGGGAGAAAAAGTTCATGGGAAACTTCTAGAGGTCCAGACACTTCAAACATATCAGCCATCCAGTCTGCTATCTGTTCCCATACAGGCTTTGCTCGGGCCACTGGGGCAGGAGGCATAAAGCAGAAAGGATTAAAACCCGGACCTTGGCAATAACTATGCCTGGGTTCAAAGTACTCCCATTTTTCATCTGTCAACCAAAATAATCATATATACTTCAGAATGTTGTTGTGAAGACTAAACAAGATAATGCATAGCAAATGTTCAGCCCGTAATAAGTTGGTAGTTATTATCGTTTTCTTACCCTCTCAGCCTCAGGGATGTGCTTCCCAACTTTACCACTGATACTTCAAGATGTAATACAAAGAGCAGCTCCCCCAATCCCTAACCAGGTGAATTCCATGAAGTAGAGCCAGCATTGATCAAGCATCTTGCATATGCTGAGCACTAACGGCACGGACTGAGGACACGAAAATGAATAAGACACGCCCCTGAACTTCAGGAGTTCACAGCCTCAACGAAGACAGGAAAGAAACAGCTTACTTCAATGCCACACGGCAAGGGCAGCAACAGAGCATGCTGCCAGAGGGAGCAGGGGAAGCCAGTCAGATCACAGGGGACCGTGGGGGCCAGGGCAAGGAGTCGGAACTGAATTCTAAAGGCAGTGAGAAGCCACTGAAAAGCTTTAAGCAGAGGAGGCAAATGCACAGACTTATGCTTTACAAAGGGATCACTTTAGAAGAGATGTGAGGAAAGAAGTTAGGAAGGCATGAACAATTCAATTAAGAAGTAATACCTTGGACAAGACAGTGCAAGGGAGACAAAGGGATAGATTTCAAAGATGTCTAGATAATGAACAGCAAAGGCCATGACATTGAACACTGTCTAATCCCTCAATGTTCAGAGACTGAGGGAGAGGGAGATGGAGAGGAAGGTGATGCATAGGCCTTTACATCCATCATTTTAAAAATCAACTCTCGGGACTTCCCTGGCTGTCCAGTGGTTAAGACTCCGCGCTTCCACTGCAGGGGGCATGGGTTCGATCCCTGGTCGGGGAACTAAGATCCCGCATGCCACACGGTGCGGCCAAAATAAATAAATAAAAATTTTTTAAATAAAAATCAACTGTCTCTTAAGGCACTCAGAGCAATTTAGCTTGCACTAACATTGACTGACCACTTGACTGCCAGACACTGCCTTAGGTACTTGGAGGGTTCCAGTGGCAAATCAGCTGAGAGAGAAGTATCAGCAAAGACCAGCATAGGGAAAAGACACAAGCACAGAGCCTGGGGAATGGTGACCTTGGTCTAGAAGGTGGGGTAAAAGGAGTAAGATGCAGGGGACCAGGCTCGAAACTCAGGCTGGGTCAGACTGTGCAGGGCCTAGCCTAAGGAGTTTGAACTCTGAGTGGTGGACACGGGGAGCCACTGAAGGTTTTAAACAGAAACAGGATCCCGGCTGAGCCTTAACAGAGCCCTCTCACAGAGATGAAACAAGCGCTCTCTTTTTGGAATCCCTGGAGACAAAGGGCCTCACGTTTTCCATCTGGTAACTTTTTCATGACTAACACAGTACCCATTATTTAGGAAGTAGTCCACAAATACATGTTAGGGACATAAACACTCACGTACAGTTTTGCAAAACCAAAGAAAATGCATTGCCAGTATGATGCGAGACTGGTCAAGCTAAATAAAATTTTAAAATAAAGTAAAGTAAATAAATCAAGGTTCTCTAAGGGTCCTTGACCACATTCAAAACTTGGCCACCGGCCTTTTCATCCAGGAGCAAACAGCTCTGGGCAAGAGTTCTGAAATATCTCTGAGGAGCTATTCCGGACCTCTAGTCACTCATTTCTAAGCAGATTGAATACTTCAGGGGCTGGATATAAGGAGCTCAGTACAGGATGGAGGATACAGCTCTGGGCCTGCCAGGGCGAAGGGGAGCGGTACCTTTTGCTGAGCACTTGCCACCTGCCAGCCACCATGCTGTATTTTTCACATGTACCCATGTACATGAAGAGGGGGTAACTAGCCAGTTTGGATTCCCCCACCAACCCTGAACCCCATCTGCCTCACTAGCCTCTGCCCTTTGGCTCAGGCCTCCCGGGTGTTGGACCTTGCTCTCTTGCTATTGTGTGAGGCTATGAGTTGATTCTCTCTCCTTCTGGGGGGCTCATTCCCCCCTGTTATAATGCCAGAAAACCCTCCTTCCCCTCTCTATAAAGATGAGAGAAATCCAAGGGACAGTAAAAACCTCATGGTTGAGTGATCATTACAGAGCAAAGACACTGGGTGCAAGGAGCTTCCTGATAAATGCCTAAGTATGGTTGGTTGGTTGGTTTTTAAGGGGCAGCCACTTCAATTCCATACCTGCATTGAATATTTACTATAGCTAATGATCAGCAGGGAGAGGATAAAGAAAGAAAGAAAAAACAAAACCTGCAGATATCACAGAATCCAGAAATCTATTTGGCTTCAGCATATATGAGTTTTTCAGAAATAGAATTACCTTCTTACATTGGTTTGATTCAATATTAACAGGAGTTCATATTATCTGAGTCCTCACTCTGTTCATGGAAAACTTCCATGGGTGGGACGGGGTGGGAAAAGGAGTGTCCAGGATTCAAAATCCACTACAAATACCAAAGAAGATTTTTTGCGCACAGATGGTTAGGAATTGGCTGTAACATTTTCTCCATTAAGCTGGCATACCAAAATAAACTTCTGAGATCATTACTTTTAAAATAGTGCACTGTAATGTTTCCATTCAGTTTCCTGCCTGGTGACCTTTGCTCATGACCCCCACACTGCCCAGGCCTACCTGCTGGGCTGCCTCATGGAAGAGTTCCTGCACTTGAGACATCTGGGCCATTCTCCGGAAATGGGGGTCCTGGTAGTCTGGGTGGGGAGACCCCTCTGGAAGGTAAAACAGGATTCTGGGTCAGGCTGGCTCCTCCTTCCCTGGATCCTTATGGCCCATCCTTCCTCTATACCAGACAAGGCCCTGGCTGAGGGAGGGACCTTGTTCTGCCTCATCTGGAAACATCTCCTTCCCTCTTTGGTACCCAGATAGAGCCCACTCATTCTTCAGAGCCTCCCTGTGCTCAAAGGTTGCTGTTCTTTGAAAGCCACAGCTGCCTGCAGCTCTCTGTTTTTCCCTGAGCTCCTTCAATACGGGGGTCAGAGCCAACTGCCTAGCTGCCCAGCCCTTGAGGACAGTTTTACACTCCTCTCCATCCTTGTGAACTCCTTTGTTCAGGGCAAGGGCACCATCGGCTCACTAGGACCAGTTGCAGGTGGTGAAAGACTTACCGAGACCCGCTCCGGAGCCGCAGCACCGACCCTTCGCGTCTGAGTCAGCGCTGGGACCCGCGTCCCTCAGGCACCCCTACTTACGGGAACCCCATACAGCGCAGCGCACGCCCCCTCCAGCCTCGGCCCCGCCCGTACCGAGTTCTCAGGAACCCCTGGGCTCGGCAGGAGGCTCGTGTCCCAGTGGCCGTGTGTAGACGCGCCAGGGGACGGCGAGGGGGTCTACCTGAGCAGGCGGGCAAAGGTGACCCAAGCCGTCCCCCTGACTACAGGACAGAGCTCCCCGGGGAGAGGAGCCGCCCCGAGACCACCCTGCACACCGCCCACCCACCAGCCGCTCGGCGTCAGCCCTCACCGGTTTCCGGGACGCCTGCTCCTAGCGCTGGGCCCGCCCAGTCCCCGCCCCGCCGCCACGTGGCTGACCAGGTGTGCGCTGCGCGGGTCCCAGCTGTCCCGCTGACGAGGCATCCCGCCCGGGCTCGGGCACCTGGGCCACGACTCTCGGGTCCAGGTGGAGAAGGACGGGGCTGCAGACACTTCCCCTCCCCAAGGGTGGTGCCCGCGCACCCGCCGCCGCCCAAGAGGGCTCCCAGAAGAAGGGAACAGCAATCTTAACACGGGTGGGAAGGGACTGGGCGGGGTGTGTGTGTGTGTGTGTGTGTGTGTGTGTGTGTGTGTGTGTGTGTGTGTGTGTGTGTGTGTGTGTGTGTGTGTGTGTGAAGAGTAAACTTCTGAGTCTCTACTAATGGCCCCAAGGCCAGCAAAAGGAAGAAACAGGACTGGTGGTGGCTGTGTGTGTGTGGGGGGGGGGGGGTGTGTGTGTGTGGGTGTGTGTGTGTGGGTGCGGGGGTGGAATAGGGAGAGGGTCCGCATGCTCTCAAACGTAACAGCCACTGCCTCCACCGCCTCGACAGCTCGCTCACCGCACCCCCGCTGAGGTGCCCAGCCCTGGGATTAGGGGGACAGGACGCGAGCCTACTCACTGCAGTTGCTTCTAAGGACCTGCGCGTTACACAGCACGCAGGAATGAGAAAGGCTGGGGAGCGGGGGAGCCCACGGCTCCCACTGGTCCGCAGCCCCCTGGACAGGTGCAGAAACGTCTGAACAAGAGACCGTGACTACGCTCCGGGGTTGCCAAAGTGCAGCGGCCACGCGACCAGGTGACCCTCAGACTCGCAGGAAGTGGAATTCTTTTGCCAAGAAAGTGCCCTCGGGCATGCTGAGGTGTGGGGAGGAATTACCCTCGTCACCTTCAGCAATTCCCAGAACTGGCTTGGAGGTGCGGGGAGTGAAGTAAGGTTTACAGGGTCCCCCGGCTTGCAGGGAAAAAAAGAAATTAACATACAGAGAGATTAAATTATCGCTATTTCCAATCTGGCATATTTCCTAAGCCTGAAATAACTTGCTAGGCCTCCATCTGGGCTTCTGAGAAACAGAAGGGCAGCTGGGAGTACTTCCCACGCCCACATGAGCCTTTGTGTGAAAATCCCTAAAAATAGAGGTTGTTCTTTTAAAAACAAAAGGGAAGGCAAAGCCATGGGAACAGTGACAGAGCCCCAACCTCTCCTGCTCCAGCAAAGGGTTTTTGGTTTTTTGTGGGGTTTTTGGTGTGGAAATATATACAACATAAAATGTGCCATTTAAACCATTTTTAAGTGTACAATTCAGTAGCGTTATCTATATTCACCATTTGGTGCAGCCATAACTGCTATTTCCAAAACTTTTTCATCACCCCAAACTGAGACTCTGTACCCCTAAGCAATAAGTCCATGCACCCCTCTACTCCCAGACAGTCGTAAACTCTAATCTATTTTCTGTCTATAAATTTGCTTCTTCAAGCCTATTTCACATAAGTGAAATCAGACAATATTTGTCCTTTTTAAGTCTGGCTTATTTCACTTAGCATCATGTCCTCGAAGTTCATCCATGTTGTGGCATGTGTCAAAACTTCATTCCCAGCAAAGAAGTTTTTAATAACCCATCTCTGTAAGAGGAAAGAACCCCAGGATAAATTACAGATTAGCCATCTGTGAACAAAGCATGGCTAGGTGGGCATATTACTGGAATCCACTATATGTCCATGTATTACATCTGTACAGAGAGTAGTAGTGCCATCTTTATTATTCACTTTGTGGTCACACATGACACTTTGTTTTTTTGCCTCAAGCTGGTTTCCAGTTTGCTGTCACCTTCTGATGAGCCTCTTTCAAAGTGTCAATGTGAACTCTGAAGAATCCGCATTCAATTCCATATCAGCCTGAGCTAAAAACATTAAAAAAGGAAATCAACCCCTCTGTTCATAACCACCTACTTCCTGTCACTCATCACTTTCTAAACAAATGAAAAGTTCCCTTTGAAGCTTATGAGCATCTTCTACACCTAAGAACAAATGTTTGTTTCTTTGCTTCATGTTAAGGCTAGAGAAGCCTGTCCATTTGCAAAGAAAAAAAGTATACCCTGCTTAATGTAGATTTATAAAAATGATACTAACTGTAAACAAACAAAAAACCACTCTTATTGTATCAAAAAATAGCATACTGCATAACCTTTGAACAGAACGATTCCATTTTTAAGATACTACCCTACATGACCTAGTACAAAGATGTTCACTGCATCATTACTTTGTAATAGTTTTTTAAAATTGTTAACATCTTGTCTACTAATAGAAGACTGATTACATAAGTTATGGTACAGCCATACTATGACAACCAGCACTGGAAAGAATTAGGTGTTTTTATATGTACTAACATGAAACTTTGTTCATCCCATAATAATGAGTAAAAACAGCAAGTTGTAGAATAATTTTTTTTTTAAAGTGCATATATGTATATAATTTGTATGGAAAAATACACATCAATTTGTTAATAGTGGGGAGGGGGATTGAGGTAGTTAGTAAAATGGGAGAGGAAATCTAGTTTAATGTACAAATTCTGGATTTTTATTGAATTTTTCTTCTTACAATGAGCACGTTATTTTTGGAATCCGAAAAAAATGAGTAAGAAAATTAAGACAAACAATGTAGGGCAGATTGCATTTTCCAAAGATAACTGCACTAACATATTCCATCCCATATGCTCTTCTTGCAATACGATATTGACATTCCTTCAAAAAGAGATGGGAGTCTATGTTCCCTCCCCTTGAGCCAGAACACATCTTTGTAAGTGCCTCAACCAATAGGAGAAATGGAAGAAATGACACTGTTTGACTTCCTAGGTTAGGTCATAAAGGCAGTGGGGAGTCCATCTGGCTTCCTTGCTCTCGGAGCACTTACCCTTGGAATTCAGCCACCATGTTGTGAGGAAGCCCAGGCCACATGGGGAAGACACATGTTCCACCAGTAGCCAGCATCAACTGCCAGACATGTGAGTGAAACAAGCCTTCAGATAATGATTCAAGTTCCCAGCCTTAGATTCTTCCAGCTGAGGTCCCAGACACTGCAGAGGAAAGACAAGCTGCCCTTGCTGGTATCTGTCTGAATTCCTGACCACAGAAACCATAAGAGATAATAAATTATTGTCATTTTAAGCCACTAAGTTTTGGGGTAATCTGTTATTCAGCAACAGATAGCAAATACATACTGCATCTAACCAAGGTAAAAAATATTTTGTTTCCTTTCATAGTATTTTTAGTCATTTCAAATCGTTCAAAGTTACTGTTATTGCAGTACCATTATATTAAAAAAATCATAATGTTGTTCTTAAACTCACCTCTTTTTTCCTACCTAGAGTTGAAGCCCACAATAGTGAGGTTGTTGCTCTGTGTGTCTTACCCTGCTCAGCTGCAGACAGAAGATCCTTCATTGCATTCCTTTCCAGTGGTTGGTGCTGGGAATTGCCTTCTATGTGAAAACTGGAGAAGGAGACCATGTCTTGAAAAATGATCTCATTTGTCAGAAAGTCTGAACCCTGGGGAGGGATCAGAGTGTGGACAAAGTCCAAGAAATAGAAATGTGAAAACAGTTTGAAAACATTAGATCAGAATGTAAATATGTATAATTACAAAAACATATCTCACAGCCTATGCCGTAGAACCAGAGTCAGAAGGGCCATAAAGAGTGGGTCAGCTAGTCTGGTGGTCCTGTCCTAGGCTGTACTTCACAAACACCTGGTGTAGTTTAAGAAAATACCTGAGTCTGGGGTGGGGCCTGGGCATCAGTATTTTCTTTAAACTCCTCAGGTGATTCTAAGGTACAGCCAAGGTTGAAGACTATGGAATTTCTAGCTCAATCTTTTTTTGTTTCTTTTTTTTTTCCCCCTTCTTTAAAATACCTGAGAGAGAGAGCATACATCCTGTCCACACTGGTGTCTTACTACAGTTATAATCTTCAAGGACAAGGAGAAAGCATGAAATGTATCACTCAGAGAACACAGGTAATATAAAATACATATTTTTTTTCTTTTTAGTTGGTCATTATGATGCACCTCCCTGGGGCATGCCTGACTATCTAAAAAATCACAGATAATTCTGAACACACTCAGAAAAGTTTGCTGGCTCTGAGGAGAGAATCAGGGTTTGAACCTAAACCAGGTTTAGTTCCAATACCAGCCTCTCTCCTGTACACAATACAACTTCTCTAATCCAGGTGAAGAGATGAGGCAGAAAAAGATTTTCCTTCTTCCTGGACTTTAAAATGCTTTTCCAAGAACCCCATATCCAAAAAGGAAGTCAGTCAGAAGGGCTGGCAGGTGTTACAGGGAGTTGGAAGGGGGTGAATCAGGAGATGCAAACCTGATGGAGGTACCAGCCCCTCACACAGCCTGAGAGCTCTCCATTGCCAGAGAGGTGGGGACAGAACCCTGGGAAGACAAGCCTTGCTCTGGCTTCCCTGGTTGGGCTGAGTGAGGAGAGAGGGGCCGACAATGTCCTGCTGCCGGTGTCCCCAGCTCCTGTTGAGCAGGTTTCTCCTCCAGGATCTAAGCTATTTGTTGACTCTGGGGGTTTGCCCTCAGACAAGAGAAAGGCATTCTCCCTCTATCAGCCACCTGGCATCTGGCATGAGCCAGGACCTGGTGGGACCATGAGAAAATATGGGTTGCAGAGAGAAGCCTAATGAACAGGGTACAGTTTATTTTATGGATGACGGTGGCAGCCTTACTGAACTGTGACAACAGTGCAATTAGCATTCAGCCTTTGTTTGAATATCATATACGTAAGACCCAATCACAGCCCTTCAAGAGTCTAGATGAGAAAATTTAGGTCTGAATTTGAGTCCCGGATCTTCTCTTCCACTATGTGACCTTGTCCAAGGTGTTTAATGTGTCTCAGCCTCAGTGTCCTCATTTGTAACACAGAGTTAATGATAAGACCTTTCAAGTCTACCTGGCAGAGTTGTTATGAACACTCTAGAATTTGCTGGGGATTGAAATCCAACTCAGCTATCTGTTGTGTTCAAAATCCACTCTCTTTCCTCCCATTTTGAAATTCACATGACCAGTTTTCTGGTCCCACAGCTGCTATCCACAGAGCCTCAAATTCCCTGGCAGTGCTTCTTCTACACCACCTGCAAGCTCTCTTGGCATCCTCAGGTGTAACTCATAGGGCCTGGATGCCCTCTTTTAACTATATTCTCCAGACATCTGTTGATCACCAAACTGTGCCCAGTGCTGATATACAATGGGGAGCAAGATGGCTCTGGACAGGCAGGAAATCAAGTCAAATTCCCACACTAATAAGCAGATCATTACAAACAGCCAACCATGCTAGGAAAGAACTGTACAGGGTGGTCCAAGACTCAGGGTGGCACAAGGGGGAGGGTGGTTATGACCTGATCAGGGAGACCAGGATAAGCTTTTCTGAGAAAGTGATGCTGCAGCTGAAATTGGGGTGGGGAGGTTAATAGAGAAAACTGTGTCAGTGGCAGAAAGGGTCATAACCAAGTATGAGAGGCTGAAAGCAGTTCAGTAGTGAAAGCAGAGGATGAGAGGCTCACTGCGGGTGAGGCATGGGCTAATGGCTGCAGAAAACCATGAGGGCCTAGGTAAGAGCTTAGTATTTACCCAAGTAGCAACTGAGACACTTCTGGTTTTGTGCATGGCGTTAATCTGGAGAAAGTACTGGAGGCCATCAAGACTCGTTGTGCAGAAACTTGAAGGAGCCTGGGCAAGACTTGAGGGTAGCTTGGGCTGTGGTAGTGATAAAGGGAGGGGGGAGGGTTCAAAAGGATTTGAGAAATATTAAGAAGCCCTGCCTCCATGACTTGCCAATATAATTGATTAGATCATAGAACATTTATTGGGCCACACCCAGCAGTGAGTGAGGTCATTTTCCATTAACAGGTCACACGTGGACCTGGTTCATCGTTCCTATGCAATTGGGGTGAGGAAAGGGCTGGGACCCACTTGCTCATTGATGAAGTCCTGGCTGTCCTGTTTCTTACTCTTCTCATGTATTGAGATGTTCTCATTTCTCTGCAGCCAGAGCATTTTAAGGTGCCAAGGGGAAGGAAATGGCTCTGGGGCCTGTAGTCCTGGCCACATACTCTGGCACATTTCTACATGAGGGTATGGGAAACAGGTCTAGCACATGAGAAGATACCTTGTTTCCTACTAGCCATTGATCCTTGCATGAGTCTCCTTTGGGGATTTTGTTAGAAGTTTGTGGTTGAGTGCAGAAATCTATCATTTCCAGGCTCCCTAATCATAGCATCATCTTAATGCCATCAAATCTCCACCACCGGGCTTCCCTGGTGGCGCAGTGGTTGCGCGTCCGCCTGCCGATGCAGGGGAACCGGGTTCGCGCCCCGGTCTGGGAGGATCCCGCATGCCGCGGAGCGGCTGGGCCCGTGAGCCACGGCCGCTGGGCCTGCGCGTCCGGAGCCTGTGCTCCGCAACGGGAGAGGCCACGGCAGGGGGAGGCCCGCATACCACAAAAAAAAAAAAAAAAAAAACTCCACCACCATTTCTAATATCGTCACTGCTAATGCCCCTTTTACCCCATAACGTTGATCATTCATTCACTCACATCTGCTTATGTGTGAGGCATGGTTCTATATACTGTGAACAAAATGCCCTCAAGGAGCCTACAAACTAATCCAGGAGTCCCAGTCTTTTCCTGATGAAGTTTTGAATTCTCCTGAAATATTAATACTAAAAAACATTTATGATAAATAAATCTAACTTGTATGAAAGGCCAGGCACCACGTACCATCAGTCAGTTGTTTCTGGTTGATGTATACCTGTTACGGCACATGCCGTACAGCCATTCAGGAGGAAGAAAACAAAGGAGATAGCAGAGAATAAACAGAAATGGTGAAAGAAAAATAAATGTAAGATGAAAAGGTGAGTGAGCAGGCTCATCGCATCCACACAGACACGCGTCCCTCCCTCCCGCCTGGTGAGGCTGGCTACAGTGCTCCAATCTTATTGTCCATGACTCTGCTTTGGTCTCATGGGCAGCCAGGTCCCTGCTCACGATTAACCAATAGCTTGGGATTCAAAAGTTCAATATATTCTTGCTTTTGTAGATGATCTTTTCTTCCTCTGCAAGTCTACTGATTTTGTTTCTCATTCACATCAACATATGCCATTCTCCATCCCTCCCAGGGTCTCAGATAATGGAATCATAAATTTACAAAATTTATGTCATATCCACCTAACTGGTTATTCTTTGCTGGTCAATTAAATCCAGACAGACAGATCCTATCATATCTTCTTTAATCTTTTGAAAGATATTGTCAGCAAGTCAGGAATTTACTCCATGTGCTGCTTTACATGAAATGAAGCTTCCAAAATTTGTCCAATTCTGCTCTATTTTGCTTTTGTGCTACTTCTAAAATCTAAACTAGGGAATATTTGTTTGTGCTTTTGTAAGTTTACAAATTATCTCATATGATTTGATAGTCACAGCAACTCTCATAGGGATTTTTATTATGCCAATCTTACAGATGAAAAAAACACTGAGACTCAGGAAAGTTAAGTGACTTGTACAATGTTACACAGATAGGTCAAGGTAGAGCCAGAACTTGAAGGTCTAAGTTCCTTGCTTATTTCACTGCTCCTTATCTGCCCATGCAGAATATTACCAAACTATACACCTGCTGTCTCACAATCATCCTCAGCAAAATCACACACAGCTTATTTAAAGCTGTCCCATGCAGCACTGGTTATGCTGCCTTTGATGCCATCATCCACTCCCAAATCCGGAGGGCCAACTCCACAAACTGCACGGGACAACTGCCCTCAGCCAAGGCCTCCTGTGCAGCCCCAAGTTGTTCTGAACTCATTTATTCAGTTGTGTCCTCTTCCTAACATTTAATTTTGTGCTCTAGCAATCAGTCTTAACCCTCATATTGCCACTGACAAAAGTTACACGATAGTGCTGGAGTTCCCACAAAGAAACAAAGGAAAACTACCATATTGGAGGTTTAAAGATAAATTTAACAGTGGCCTAAACACCTTGAAGGAAATGGCTAAGGAAAAGAGAGTAGTGGAAGTTATTTGACACGAAGAGTATCATAATAATATCTGAGAGTACTGACTAGAAGTGTATGATTTCAAACTATTTAAAATAATATTAATACAGTTTCATGAAGACTGTGCTAGAATGACTAAAAGTATTGGTTCTCCTACTTCTAGGAAAGAATCCTCCAGCATCCACTTCCAAATCCCAACAAGGGGTAAGTGATTCTCTCGTGCATTTTTACCCTCAGGTTTGTGAATCCCTACAGAGTATTAATCTTCCATTTCCGTAAGAGGTCAGTTCCTTCTGAACAAAGCCTACTATCTCATTTCCACAGCCCAGGTTTGAATCCTATTCATAAGTTTGATATTTTAATTAGGGGATAATTTTTAACGATATTCTCTATTTCCACCGTATTTGTATATCTTTTCTATCTTCTGGAATCTATTAAAATTGTCTAGAAAACTATTCTAAAATAAGAAACACTACTACTTACCCACTTGTTGAGGAATGACATATAAATTACTCAGCACAGCGCCCAACACATCTTAACACTGAATATTTGCTTTAATAACCTAAAGTACAGTCCTGCATCCTGCAATTGATACCATCCTGCAACTGATACCTTTCAGATGCTCAAATAAAGACACTAGTAGCCTCAACCACCTATTATTTGCATCTAGCACAAAGCCTGTTACTAAGTAGGTAATCCATGCTGAATACCATGCCCCCACAAGTAAGGATTCAAATCAATAGAAAACACAATTACTATCACAGATAATACATTCTTTGGGCCCCTTCACCACCTTGACACAGGCATCATAGTTTCAGAATCTTACTAACAATGGGATAAGCTAGGAAAAATTAAGAAAGTTACAACTTTAAGAGTTCATCCGTATAAATTGATAAATATGCAAAGGCTAATGTTCTCTACTTCACAATTCAAGTCCATTTCTAAACTTGAGTTTTCCCAGTAGTTTGAAAAATCACTTTGAAAATGTCACTCTCATTTACAGTATCACATCCCAGCTCTTACTCGTATGCATATGCAACTGCATGAGTGTGTTCGTAAAATGTTATTATAAATGTCCTTTTAAGGACATCTGAAAATGATAAAAGAACTAAAATCATGAGACTCAAAATTTACCTTTAGTTCACTTAAAACTCTTCTGCTCCATTGATTCTTTATCCATCAAATGAATATAATTTATTCCAATACCATCATCAGTTTCATCAAAGTGGAGGGAAAAATTGCCAGCACTCTGAAAAAAATTTTTTAATTCCGTCCAAACATATAATTATTAAAATCTTCATACTCCCTTTGTGCATGATAAATTGTCAAGTAAGACTCAATAATGTAACATTAATTCAAATGACTTCAATTTTTTCTGTAAATCTTCAGAAGGTGGGAGAACTATTATGTAGAGTATCTCACCACCCCTCTCCCTACCATTCCTAATCATTCAAGAAAAAAAGTGTGATCTAGGAAATGGGTTAGTAGACTATAGGTGGTATTATGTATAACTGGTTAAAGCACCATGCTAATAAAGTCAGGGTCCTAGGATTAATCTCTGCAAAAGCCAGTTAGTTTCTGTTTGTCCCAAGGACCCAAACCGCACTCTAGCTGCAGACAGCTTTCTTACAATGTGTCCCACTGGTCACAAAATGGGGGGTGGGGGACTGGCAAGGAGGTAAATGGATGAAAACAAATCTTCATTAACTGGAAAAAAAAAAATTCCCATGTATGATGATAATTGAATCTACAAAGAAAAAAAATCATATATGTTCTTATGCCCTTATTCTTGGCTCTATGTTAAGTTTATCTCAAGTCTAAAATACTGGGTGACTAACACTTGACTCCTGTATTTTAGAACTGCCTAATAAATAATGTTCTACACAAAGCTACAGTAAAGGCCCTGCGAACTGTTACCCAATTTGTGTAACAAACTGTTCATTCCAGATAGACATCCTTTTTCTTTTTAATATTGATCTTTCCACAGTTTAAAAATATTTTCCATTAGTTATTTGGTTCAGAATATTGTGAAAAATTCAGCTAGGAAATTATTCATAAAACTGTATTCTGATTTTATTTTTCAAACAGCCAGTGTCTACATTTAAAATGCAGAATTTGCAAATATAAATTATCTAATAATTCAATTAAAAATAAAACAAAAACAACTTCCTTTAGTATCATAATACATAAAATGGTATTATAAACTCCAAATGGCAAAGTTAACTACATGACAATAATGCCAGAAGCTGTGAAACTCATTAAACCTCTAAATGAATAGGTCAGTTTAAAGAACATTTCTGTGTTCCATGATTATGCATGAAACAAACTTTCTTTGTATTATAAAGGCTCAGCAATTCATTCAGCATAATATGGGGTCAAGCAAAATTTTATTTTTACAATGACAATAAAAAACGCATTTAAACAACAACAAAAAATCCTCCCAATTGTTTAAAAACAATTCTGTTTGGAGGGTAAAATGTATTTTAAAATATATTGACTTTACTGAATTTCAATTGCCAGGCTGCTGACTACCAATGTGAAAGTTTGTATTTAAAAATATCACAAATATCTTTTCATTTGACAGTGAAAATTTCAATGTGATAAGTTTCATTGCAAAGCAATTTTCACCTGAGTAGACTTTGAAATTTAGTGCTCATATATCTGAAGGGGAGGTGGGGAAGGAAAGACCCACTTGTGTCAGATACTGAGTTTGTAGTTCTTTCACACTGATTTCCCAGAGGGCTGAAGAAACATCGGCTATGACCTTTCAGGACATACATGATGCTCTCCTTTTTCCTATAAATTTCTTCTGGCATTTTATAAATTCCCAGTATCCATATTTCCACTTAGTTACCCACTCAAGCATAGCAACCCAATTCATTCAATTCTATACAACAGTGTCTATATTATGTACATGTTTAATTATCAATAGGAAATAGAAAATAAAATTTACAGTGATTGAGAAAGGGTCAGAAAATGGGATAGGAAAAGTAATACTGTATATTCAGAATATCCTATTATCCTACCAGTTTCAATAACAAGGTTTTTCCTTTATTAGTTGAAATACAAAGAAGGCATAGGGGATCCCAGGAAAATAACACTATATATCAGAAAATTCAACGTGCTCCACCATCAGGATTTCCATTACACATTTAATTTCTTCTGTACAATTTTTATAAACTTGTTTTTCTTTTCAAAATCATCAGATTTCCAGATTAAATTCAGCACTACACAGTATGCCCTTGAAGTAAAATGAGGTTACCTGCTTTATTTGGATACCAAGTTCCCTTCCAGACAGCATTAAAATAAAGACAAGTAAGACTACACAGATAAAATCCAGTATAATTCAAATCCAACAATGAAAAATTTCCCCCATATTGTTGCAAAATTCTTTCTACTGAAATGCTCTGCTACAATAATAAAAAGCATACATTACATATAAAAGATACCAGTGTACTAAAAAGTGACAGAAGTGGACTAGCAAATCCTTCAAAGCACATTATATAAATGACTAGCATTTAAAAACATTTTTCCTATAAAATGTAGGTCATATACATTTATAAATTGGCGGTTTTATTTCTAAAGCAGTGATGTGTGTGTTCAAATAGTTAACTGTTCTGTACAGTATAATATCTACTCAAATCAAACTACAATAGGTTTGTCTTTCTTTTTATTGAAGTTGAATAAATTCATCTGATCAGCTGAGAAATCAAGGTTGAAAAATAAGTATCTAAAAATCAAAGTAGAAAGTTTAGAATTATTGAAATGTAGCTATGAAATATGAAGAGAACTATTTCACAATGGAGCTGAAGTCACCTCAAAACTTATGGGCTTGAATCTAAAACAGAAACAAATATTAAAATCCAAAGCAAACCACAAAGTTAGGTAGCAGTACAGAAGCAGGCAAAAAAACACACCCCCTTCCTTCAGTGTGATGGGCACTAAGTTTTGCAGTCTTCCTCCATCTTGCAGAAGGGTGGTAAGGCCATTCAATGCTTAGTGAAAGTGAGTACAGATGAAGGCAGATTTAGCCTGTCTCCCCTGCAACTTCAATTATGCTGTGTAAACAGTGTTACGTTCCAATAGGAGGAACAATGGAATTTGCTTATAAAAACTGATTAAAGATAATCATTATTAAATGAAATAAAGATAATTAATAACTCTGAAATGCTTTTAGAACTTTCCTGATGCTACTTGTAAAGTTAGCACTGCTATGTATTATTGCTTACATACAGTACAACATCATATGCCTTCTAACATAAAGCAGTACTGTGATTTGTTTGTACATATTTACAGATTCTTAAAAACAAGCTGTAAAAACATTACATACTTTCAGACAATACAAATTAGCACATTGGTACTCACTTCAAAACAAATGGAATGCATAACATTAATAAACATCATAAAGGAAGACTCACATAAAAGTCCTTGATTGTCAAGACACGTTTATATATAAACTCTAACTGTGCAGAATTAAAGATTCAATCATAGGTACATCCTTATTTGATGAACCATATTTACAGCATGGTATTGCATAAAAAAATAAAATAATGTTTACAGGGTTTTACTTTTTTATCCATTGGATTAAAGAAAGCAACAAACACAACAAGAAATGTTTGTCTGCTTTAGTTTGTTTCCTACCAAAGTTTAAGTGAAAAAGGAAACATACTTTTTTTATTTGCAGAATATAGCAAAAACAACTGGAAAATTATTTCCCTGAAATAAAGCAATTTGAAACGGAAAATGTTTAAATTAAATTGCAGAGTCAAAAAGTTTCTCATTGATTATAATAGTGCTTCTTCAAGTAAATATACTGTGAAAAAACGAGTTCTAGTTTAAAATGTTCTAAGTCTAAGAAATGTAGTTTTACAGTAATGCCTACTTTTAAGTTTCCCGGCTTTTTTTTTTTTTTTAACAGCCCTTTAAAAACCCAAATTAATAAAATGAAAGAAGTGGCAAAAGATCTAACCTAACTGGCACTTTGCAAGTTTCTCTGGCCTGTGGAAATGAAAGCCTACCCTGAGCACAAGGCCTCTTTTGCCTCTCAAAACGAGAAAAATTACCCGACCATGAACAGTCCTCACTCAGCCAGAGCTAAAAGGATGGATTTCTATGGTATCAACTAGAAAATCTGCAAGTAGATCCAAAAAGTTTAAGAGCCACTTCAAATATTCTGAACCAAATGAAATATGTATGCAATAAGTTTTAAAAAAACCACGCTTTTAGAAGATGTTCAAGAGAGATTACTTCAACTAATGTGATGTTTCCAATCTTCAAACATGAGAACAGGTCCTAAGAAAGCACACCTCACTCACACTTTGCCAAGTTTAAGGGTGTAAGAGTATGTTTTCATAGAACAATTTGCTCACCAAGAGAAATGAAAAAAAAATTGCAAAAGGATATCCTCAATATTCTGATTTAAAGCAGCACAAAAGGCTACTTGCTTTCTCTATTAATGCCCAGATAGAAATTAAGTAACTTTCTGAACCAAAGTGGGGAAACCCAAACTGCTGAGATGTTTATCATATGATGATAATACAAGGTAACTCTGGTAGGCATGTAGAATTTCACAGTAAGAGAGCAATGACTATACTTAAAAAGTGGTAAGTCAGTAAATTATGCCAAAGTATCATTTATCTCAAAATATGCTTATAATGTGGTAGAAAAGTCTGCCATTATGTAGATGTAAAGAAATGTGGTGAACACAGGAATGCAACACCTGCACTGCTTGCATGACTGCCACTTTCAAAGGCCTTCCCTCCTTAGCTTACTGCTTAGCAGTAGAGCCACATTCTAAAAACTGTGCTGGTGATGTTAACACAAACAAAAAACCTTATTCTGTGCCAAGTACTCAACAGAACAGAAATTCTAACCAGGCTCAAGACAAAAACAAAAAAACAAAATAAATGCCTACCATCATCCAATAGTAGTATGAGAAAAACAAAAATGCCTATACCTAGGGAGAGCACAGTTCCATTGTTAACATCTCGCCTGAATCAAGCCTTCTTGAGGTTGTAATGTGCAACGCAAGACACACCATTCTTAAGAGTCAATAATGGCAGAACTTCAATATCTACTTCAAAGAAGTCTAAAATTCTTGAAAAACTTGGCAGCAAAGAAAGCTGTCAAATGGGAAAATATTTCAAGCAAAGTTTAATAACCAAAGTGTAGAGGAAACCCATATTAAACATAATTTATATTCCTTATCATAAAAACACCATATATTCAAAATAAATGCAAAAGATGTTAAGGGTAGAGATATTTCTTTGTTCCCTTTCTTTATGAGAACAGTCTTGGGATAACATTAAATAAAAGAAAAAAATAATTTAAATGTATAACATTCTATACTGAAACAAAGACTGCAGATCTATAAGGCCAATACAAAAGTTAAAATGGAAATTAACAATAAAGTTGCATCTTCCACGGGTTTTAATTTTAGATTATCACTGGTGCTATATCAGTACATGTGCATTGTGACAAAGATGGTGGAAATTTAAAATAAAAAACCAAAAAGTCGGAAGAAATTAAACATGATAATAAAATCAATATAACTAATGTTACTTTCCAAAAATTAAAACTGTCCAATGTGTAACTCAAACCATCATTCTTTAGAAAAGTATATATATAATATGTATATATATAAAAGCACTATTTATTGTACCATGCTGTATTATTTTAAGACAAAGAATTAAAAAAAAAAAACATTCGTGGTATAAGGATAAAGTCTGTAGTTTATTTAGATTTTGAAATGCAACAAAAAGTTTCCGATCACTCATCTAGCTGAAAAAGAAACTGTAGTTACTAGAATTAGTAAACACTCTTGGTTTGCAAAATTGTAATGAGCAGTGTTCATTAAAAAGTAACTCAAGATAAAATAAGCAATTAAAATGCCCATTTCTTTAGTTTCTCTGGATACTGTTTAATTATCCAATCTATCAAGATTCTAGAAAGAGAAGGATTAAACCAGGTTTTACAGTTCCAAAGATATCCAATTTCCTTTTATTGCCAAAAATTAAAATTTTCAATTATGAGATGATTATGACACAACCATATCAAACCTAAAAATCTAAATTTTTTTTTTACTTTGAGAAATCAAAAATACCAAATAGATTCTAAGTGCTCTATGTTAACTGAAGTGTATATGTAAAGTAAAATACAATTAAGCTTTAAAATGTGGAATATACATTTTGTATAAGCATTATGTTCTTGGGAATGTAATCTACAGAATATCTTTTTACTAAAACTTCAAAACCTTGATACTTGCACATGAAAAATCATAAAAAATATCTAGGTACAACTGTACAAAGAAACTGACACCAATATGCATACTTCCATAGAGAAGTGAATGCTTCAACAGTTATGTATTTTGGTAAAAGTTTTGAAAGTATGCATATTTTTAAAGTAATTAGGCTTTTAAATAGTGGAGTCTTAGACTATCAGATTTTTATTACTTTTTTCTCAAAAAAAAAACATGTCAATATAATGCAAAATGAAAATCAAGGGTATATGGCATATCATTCTTTTTAAAAGGTGGTTTCCTTTTTTCCCCCTATAGGACACACTAATTTATTTAAGCCATAATCTCTTGACATTTAAACTTTTAAGTTCACTCTGTCTATAAAGTATACTCAGATTCCCTGCTGAAGTGCCATGACTATGCTGAAAACTTAGAAACAGTATGAGTAAATTTCACACAATTACTAATCTCCTAAAAATGTACAATATTATCAGTTAGGAAACAATTGTGCGAAAGTCTTTTTTTTTTTCCTTTTAAACTTGGTGTAGGTGGAATAGCAAGTTTCTGATCTAAAACAAGTAATGCATTGCTTCTATAAAGGTGACAACATGTAAGGCAGTTCAAAGAATGCTGACTAACCAAATAAAATGCAGTTATTGGATTATCTTGCTATTCATATCAGCTTAACTTGTTTTAACGCATTGCTCTTAAATCTGTACAGCACTCCATTTTACACAGAGTAACCCCACTCTTGATTAATCTGTTCTAAAGTGCCAGTATTATTTACACATTTTTTTTAGCCAAAAGTCTGGCCAGTTGTGGCATCAGGTGAGGATGTCATCCCAGCTCTATTATCATTTACATTCACCAAGGGAAATTCTGGAAATTCAGCACTTGTCCCTGGTCCCCGAAGGTTCACCTGTCCATTGGCAGTGCTAAACTGAGTAGCTATTCCAGCTCTGGATCCATGATATGGAGCACGGAAGGGTTGTTCAAAAGAGCTCATTTGGTAAGCTTGGTGGACAGGCTGAGCCTCAGCTTTCTTCTGAGAAGTCACTTGATCCAAAAAGTCCTGTGTTGATGTGGCAGAAGCATGGTTTGTCTCATCACCTGAAAAGGGAAATGAGTGCTGTGAATCACCAACTATTAGTCCAAAGTGGGACTTATCTGGAGTTGTTCTTAGTGGAGAATTCATTCCTGATCGAAAGCTATTGATGGGCATGGCTGCATAGACTTGCTTGTCTATGGAAGAGAATGCTGGCTGATTTGGAAGGGTCTGGTTATCAGTCACAAAGTTAAGGCTCGGGCTATTCAAATAGGCATCATTTTGGCTAGTTCTGTCCAAAGCCTGCTGCAGAAACTTTGAGTATTCCTGCAACATGTTGGCTTTATCTGATGAGGATGCTTGGGAGCTTGATCCAACATTCTCCGACTGGGTAACCTCAGGTACTTCAGAAGAATTTATTGATATGCTAGAAGTCACCTCAGTGTCCGCAACACTGAATGATATCTCATGTTGTCCGTTAGCTTTATGAGAATAATGATCCAACAGAGTCTGGAGTACCTCATCTGGAATAACATTTTTGTCATGATTACTCTTTATCTCCACATTCAGTGCCTGTGAATCTAATATGGATGCTGTGGTACTCTCATCAATGACACTTGCCACAGCTGCCTGTGTTACAGAAGGCTGAGAAGCTATGGTACCCACATTCAGCGCATACTCCCTACTATTGTTACTTGCTGCCTGAAGATATCGCTTCTTCTTCAAAAACTGCATGGCATCATCATAATTAGTGCTACTGTGCACAGGTTTACTAGGCCCCTCTTGCAAATTGTCAACCTGGTCAATGTCAGCATTGCCTTCTGAGTCCAGTAAAGCTTGTTTGTCCACAAGTTCAAAAGCATACTTTGAAACTTTGCTTTCTTCATATGTGGATAAAGGCGAAATTGTTTGATTTTGCTCCAATGGCTGTTTCAGACTTCTCTTACTATTAATTTTTTTGAGAACCAGCTTAGGTGGATGTATTTCTCCTGATGCATCTTCTAAATGCGATCCCCCAACTGAAGAATGCGGCATTTCAACAGCATACTCTGCCACCATATACTCATCTTTTACTTTAGTACTTGAAGAGTAAAGAGGCAAGTAATCATTTTTGTCTTTCTTCAGGTCAGATTTGTCCAAAGAACTCTCTTTGTCCATCCCAGATGATTTTTTCTCAGTTTTCTGCCTTTTCTTTTTTGGCAGTGAGTTATCTTTTGGTGATGTAGAAAAGCCAGAATCTTCCTCGGATGTCAGAAGGCCACCTTTGATGGCACATCTGTTTAGTTTTTTGTCATGATTTTCATGGCACATACGTTTATGTTTCAGTACACGATCTGTTCTGGAAAAATACTGTCGAATTCAAAGTTCGGAAGTGAGTTTTTTGTTTTAGTTTGTATTTTGGTCAACCAAGAAAAGAAAAGAAAAAATGGAATTAATATAAAGACAGATATAAGTATAATAATATGAGCAACTCCAAACTAATTTGCTGAGCCAACTGTTTATTACAAATTGAATCAACAGCAGTTAGGAAGTTCTTCAAATAGTTTTAGTAGTAACATTTTCTAATTTAACTTATTAGAATTGTTTTATAATTTAATTTAAGATACAAGAGTTTCAATGTCACTCATACCACAATAAAGTGATTTTTTAAAAAAATTCAAACCACATCTTACCTGTAAACAGTATTCACACTGGTAGGGTTTTTCTCCACTATGAGTTCTCTTATGCCTTTCCATATGATATTTTTGAATGAATCTCATACCACATTCATCACAGCGAAATGGTTTTTCACCTAGCGCATGATACAGAAAGTTTAAAACAGAATACTGTAAAATAATGAATGAATTACTTTACCACAAGAACCTCTAAATAAATGGCTTTTGAACATTACCATACTTTGTTCTTTTTAATACCACAAGAACCTCTAAATAAATGGCTTTTGAACATTACCATACTTTGTTCTTTTTAAATGACAAAAGTCTCCCTTATACTAAACATATCTTCCAGTTTAATTTGTCAAGAATATCTTGCTTTGTAAAAATGAAAGAGATTGGTACACGCCATTGGGAAGAAAAGGTTGAAAGCAGGCATACTCAATTTCCCTTTTACTGTATGTGCATATAATATACTCCTTCCATAGAGACCGGTATTATTACCAGGATCTTAACAGTAATATGAACAGGGTTTCAGTAGAGTGGCTGATGTTTCTAATCCTTTTTTCAATCACACAAAAAGTATTTCAGAAAATTTTCTGAAAAAAACAAAATGTTACCCATACATAGTCCAACACAATTCTTGGGTATACCTTTTTAATTCTTCATGTCTTTTCAAAGATATCTGTGGTTAAATGAAATCTGAATCCTAGGAAAATATTTTTTAAATCTAATTTATTAAAACATAAGAAGAGCTTAAATTAGAGACTAAGTTTTAAAAGTAATGTTTGTTTATACTGATTCTCTTTTCCTCAACTCAAACCAGCATTTCTCATGTCCTTTCGGGAGCGAATTAAATTGAGAGCTGTTAACTGGGCACACGACCCCCACACCACCCCCAGTTTTTTTTTTTTAATCACATAAGGACTTCTCAGCTTTAATGAACCATTACTAAGAAGATCTAAAATACCTTTTACTGATAAAGCCACAGCCTATGTAAGTAGAAGGGTGTGAGAAGAAGTTATCTTAAATTATGCTTGTTTGGGAAACCACTGTTTCTACCTTTCATACAGTCAACAAAACTTTACTGAATACTTCTCCTCTACCCATAAAAGTATAAGACATGTTACTTGTCCTCAAAGAGTTTATGACATAATTGGGAAAACAAGAAAGAAACAACTAACAGAACTATATCCAGCTCTGGTTTACCTTTATAACTTTATAACCCACTAGTTATCTTCTTAACATTCTCCTCCAGCCAAATCGAAGAACCTACCATCTCATGCTTTTCTACTTCTGCCTTGATTCAGGCAGCTCCCTCAGTCCACCTCTGTGTGTTCAGGTACTACACTCCCCTCAAGGCCCAACCCATCTCCTCTGGGATACTCTGCCCTATTCCCCCAGAGGAAAGGCATCCTTATCTTCTTTAACTTTCCAGAGAACTTCAGCTGTACCTCTCCAGTGGCACTCATTACTTTCATTCCAATAATTATTCTGTACGACTCTATTCTTTTAACTAAATTACATTTCTTTAGGTCAGAATCTGGGCCTAAATTATCTTTACGTAGCTCAAAATACTTCGGGCAACTTTTAAGGGCCACATGAATGGCATAAAGGATTATTACAGTGGATTATAATTGGAAAAAATGTTATTATGAGCTGGTATGATTTGGGAAAGCTTCTTGTGTTAGAATCTAAGCTGACTAGCCCTTTAATGGATTGTGTGTATGGGATTAAAGCCAAGGAAAGAAAATTTAGTGAGGAATAACAGAGCAACTAAGGGTTGAGATACTATAAAATATACTGGAGAACTGGTACCTAAAAAGAAAATTTAATTTGGCCACAAATAAATTATTTGAAACTTTCAAGAATTGCAACTTCTGTAATTGCTATGGAGTTATCAAATTTTAGGGCCAAAGGGACTTTGAAATGGCTTCAAACTATGCTCTCGGGGGCTCCACAGAGGCCCCCAAAGGATCATGGTGTGGCAAATGGCTCTAAGGTTGCCACCCAAAATTCAGGACAGAACAGCTCCACTTCTGTACACAGGGAGTCTGAGTAAGGACTCCAGGGTTCAAAGGCTAGAATGGAGACCTGGAGACCTAACACAACTAATCTCGACCAATTTACTTATTTTTACAAAACAGAAAGTCCAGAAAAATGAAGATACTTGTCCAAGGGGTTAGTAAGTAGATAACTAATGAAGCAACAAAAGCTGGAAGAGAAGACCACTTATTTAGGAAGTTTGAAAGTGAAAGAAATGAGAAAAAGGAGGTGAGAAGTAATAGGAGGCAATCCATTCGAGATTAATAATTGGTAAGGGTGGGAAACTGAACTAAAATGGAATATTATGGTGAATAATCGAAATAACAAGATCCCAGAAGAACTAGGATGAAAAGGGAAGGAGAGTACAAGTATTATTTTAAAAAGTTTAAGAATAGGTCCATATTTTATATATATAAAGACTGTATATGATAGAACTCATTAAGATCAGAAGTTAAAGTCATTCTTCAAAAGTGAGAGAGGATAAAAGAGAAAATTAGTGAACTTATTAGAATTCAATTAATTCTACATGATATTCATGAACTGGAAGACTTTAATGTTAAAAATGATAATACACCCCACATTGGTCAAAGAAGAAGCTGACAACCTGATCCTAAAATTCATATGGAAATGCAAGGGATCCATAACAGCTAAAGCAATCTTGAAAAAGAAGAATTAAGTAGGAAGACTCAGACTTCCCAACTTCAAAACTTACAATCAAGCTACAGTAGAAAGATAGTGTGGTAATGGCATAAGGATAGACATACATCTCGAGGAATAGAATTGAGAGTCTTGAAATAAACTTTTACATTTATAGTCGACTGACTTCAGTGGGGAAAAAAGTCTTTTCAACAATGACACTGGGACAATTTGATACCCATATGCAAAAGGATGGGGTTGGACCCCAACCTCACACTGTATACAAAGATTAACTCAAAATTGATCATAGGCCTAAATGTGGGAACTAAAACTGTAAAACTCTTGGAAGAAAATATAGGAATAAATCTTGACTGTGGATTAGGCAATGATTTCTTAGATACAACACCAAAAGCACAAGCAAACAAACAAAAAATAAATAAAATATACCTCATCAAAATTAAAAACTTTTGTGCTTCAAAGGACACTATCAAGAAAGTAAGAAGACAAAATGCTGTAGTAGCTGCTGTGGGAAACAGTTTGGCAATTCCTCAAAATGTTAAACTTAGAATTACCATACAAGCCAACTGTTCTACTCCTACGTATATACCCTAAAGAACTGCAAACAGGGATTCACTCAGAGATTTGTATACCAATGCTCACAGCAGCATTATTCACAACAACCAAAATATGGAAGCAACCCAAATATGGAAGCAACCCAAGTGTTGAATGGATAAACAAAATGTGATATATACAGACAATGGAATATTTTTCAGCCATAAAAAGGAATGAAATTCTGATACATGATACAACATGGATGAACCTTGAATAATTTATGCTAAGTGAAAGAAACCAGGCACAAAAAGGACAAATACTTCGTGATTCCATTTATATGAAATACCTAGAGTAGGCAAATTCACAGGGATAGAAAGTAGAATAAAGGTTACCAGGGACTGGCAGAGGAAGGAAAGGGGAGTTACTGCTTAATGGCTACAGGTTTTTGTTTGTGTATAATTGTTACACAATGTTATAAATGTACTTCACTACACTACACTGTATGCTTGAAAATGATTAAATGATAAACTTCAAATTACGGGTTTTTTTTTTAAAAGGTGAAAAGACAATCCATGGAATGGGAAAATTATTTGCAAATCGTATGTCTGATAAGGGATGTATATCCAGTATGTTAAAAAAAACTCTTACAACTCAACAATAAAAAGACAAATAAACTAATTTAATAACAGGTAATGGATCTGAATGAACATTTCTCCAAAGAATATATACAAATAGCCAATAAGTACATGAAAAGATGCTCAACATCACTACTCACTGGGGAAATGCAAATCAGTATCACGAGATACCACTTCACACCCAATAGGACAGTTAAAACAGAAAGGACAGTAACAAGGGTTAGCATGGATGCAGAGAAACTGGAACCCTCATACTTGGGTGGTAGGAATGTAAAGTGGTACAGCTGCTTTGGAAAACAATTTTGCAGATCCTTAAAATGTTAAACATAAGAGTTACCATATGACTCGGCAATTCCACTCCAAAGCATATACCCAAGAGTACTGAAAACGTTATTTCCACACAAAAACAAATATTCCTAACAGCATTATTCATAATAGCCAAAAAGTAAAAACAACTCAAATGTCCCTGAACTAATGAATGAATAAACAAAATATGGTATATTCATACATGGAACATTATTTAGCTATAAATGGTAACAGAAGTACATGCTACAACATGAATGAACCTTTAAAACATTATGCTAAGTGAAAGGAACTAGACAAAAAAGACCACCTACTGTATGACTCCATTCATAAGAAATGTCCAGAAGAGGGAAATCCATAGAGACAGAAAGGAGAGTAAAGATTGCCTAGTGCTGGGAAGAAGGGGTACAGGATTTTAGAATGGTGAAAGTTATTCTAAAAATTAGACTGTGGTGACAGTTGTGCAACTCTGAATATACCATAAACTACTGAATTGTACACTTTAAAGGTGTGGGTTTTTTGATATTGTCAATTACATCTCAATAAAGTTGCAACTTTAATACTGCATGATAACACAACTGACACCATGCAAAGTGAATGAGAAATGATTTCTTCCCACAAGGAGCTAGCAATTAAATTCAAAATAAATTAAATGGAGAAAAATCGTGCTTAAATCATTTGCTACATATTAGTAGAAGCTCAAGAATTAAAAGCTTATTTAGAGGCTTCCCTGGTGGCGCAGTGGTTGAGAATCCGCCTGCCGATGCAGGGGACATGGATTCGTGCCCCGGTCCGGGAAGATCCCATATGCTGTGGAGCGGCTGGGCCCGTGCGCCATGGCCGCTGAGCCTGCGCGTCCGGAGCCTGTGCTCCGCAACGGGAGAGGCCACAACAGTGAGAGGCCCACGTACCGCAAAAAAAAAAAAAAAAAAAGAAAAAAAAAAAAGCTTATTTAACCAGAAGCAACATTAAGAAATTTACTTTAACAAACATTAATGCCTTAAAAGCAATTTGTAAAAATGTTCCTTTGTTGCTTAAAACAAAACACTTTCACGGTCCCCTAAATAGAACAATTATGACGGGTAAGTCAGCCAGAAATGAATGTAAACACAAATTCATCTTCCGTAGTCATTTATTTCTTGATTACCCACTTTTGTTATTCTTATTTCTAATCCTTTGTCTTTTGTTCTGCTTTAGTATTTATTTCCCTTTTTTACTCTACCATCTTTCTTTGCATCTTGCTCTCCCTCTCCCATTTTTTTCCCTCTTCTTCTCTCTCTCCCTTTTTAACTAGCCATTCCAGAATAAAACTTTTTAAGTTTTGCCATTTAAGGATCCTTGTTTGTTTATGGATTAGATCACATACTTAAATGATTCTCCCCCCAACATCAAAACAATATAGAGAAGTATACAGGAAAAAGTCCTCCTCTTATTTTTGCTCCTCCATAGGTAACTACATTTATTTGTTTGGGTCTGTTTCCTTCCAGAGTTTCTTGACACAGCAATAGTCAAAAATAAGTACATATTCTTTTTGTAATTTTTCCCTCTTTCTTACATGAAGATAGTGTATTTTATTGTGTTCTGCATCTTTTTTTTTTAATTCAGTAATTTGGAGATCTTATCAGTAGAAAAAGAGCTAGCTCATTTGTTCTGACAGCTGATATTGTTCACTGATGGATAGACATACAATTTATTTAACCAATCCCCTATTATTTCCAAACATTTCCTGTTATAAATAGTGCTGTAATAGATACCCTGTCAATGCAAAATTTGCAGGTACATCTGTAGGATAAATTCTCAAAAACAGAATTCCCGGTCAAGTAACAAATATATTTGTGATTTTGAAATACACTGCCAAAATTGGTCTCCACAGGAGATATTAATATGTACCCCGCCAGCCATGTATGAGTGACTGTTTCCCTATAACCTTGCCATATACTACTATGTTGTTAAACTTCCTGATGACTACAAATCTAACATGTGAAAAAACAATATTTCAGTATGACGTTGACCATCTTACATGTCATTTTCTAAGAACTGTCTGCACCTATCTTTCACCTATTTTTATTTTTTTAACTAGGTTGCTGATCTTTTCCTTGATGATTTATAAGAGCTTTATTAAAGAGACTGGTCATTTGTCTGTATGAGTTCCAGTTTTGTTTTGTTTTTTTTTTAAATAGTGGTGGTGGAGTTGTTTGGCTACTAGGGGTTTTAATTTTTACATAGATGAATTTATCAATCATTTATTTTATGGATATTAAATTTTGAGTGTTATTTAGAAAGAACATTCCTGTTCCAATCTGTCCATATTTTTAATGACACGTATCTTTTACATTAAATCACATACATTTGGAGTTCATCCTGAGGTAGAATGTGATGGATAAAACTCTGTCTTTCCAGATGGCTATCCAGTTCTTCCAACATCATTTACTGAAAGGTTCATCTTTTCTTGATCACATTTTTTATCACAATCATACACTAATAAGTTTCATGGGTCTATTTCTAGACCTTCTATTCTGTTCTATGGGACTATTCATAAGCCAGAACAAACAAGTTTTAGTTATTAAGACTTTATAATATACTTCTTCATTTGGTAGGACTAATCCCCCTCACTGGTCTTCTTTTGTTTTTCTCTGGTTTGTCTTGTTTGTCCACTTTCCAAATCATTTCTGAATTAGCTTAGTATCTGTGGTGGGGGGAAGGGAGAGTTGCCTAAAATGTTTATGTTAACTTATGGAAAATTGATAAACTTTATGTGCTTTATGATGTTAACTCTTCTCACTGAAAAAAGTGGGGGTGGGGTTGTTTTGTTTTGTGTCCTCAGTAGTGTTTTAATAATTTCCTAATATGGAATTTTCCACATTTCTTGTTGCTAATATTATAAAAAGGGTGTTTACTTCCATTAAATCTTCTACTCTGTGTGTGTACACATACAAAGTATATGGTTTTCTGCAATTTTAATGAATTTGCTGGTTTTTAGTCATTTTCAGTTGACTCTCACGGGTTTTCCAAGTTTACAATAATACGGTTATTTTTAACCTATAATATTTTTCCTACTTTTGCTGGCTACTATTCTCAAATATTATGTTAAAAGTAACAGTGATAACATGCTCTGTATCTTGTTCCCAACTTTGGTACTTTGGTATGTCTCTTGAATGGAAATGAAAATAAAATAGCTGATATATATTTCCTTAAGAAACATAAAAACACTTAAGTGAAATTTCTTTAGGAGAAAATCCCGTTATTGTTTCTCCCCTTAAGGACCAGAGCCCCTCTACTGGAAAAGGAAGACAATCCATACAGCACTTGAGTGATTTTTAAGATGAACATGAAAGACTTACATGAAAAATACCAAGGATTTTGTAAATAGTGTTTACAATTTAGGAAAGCAATAACATGGTGAAGAAGAAACAATTTCAAGGTGTTCCACTAATGATAATTTTCCAATACCCAAGGAGCCTGGAGTTTCAATTCTAACGGTTATCAATGAAACCACACTTTTCCCCCACTGCAGTGTTTCTCCCTAGTAACTGACACTGCACACAGTGAGTTGTTTACGGGTAAGAATTCTTACTTAAAATGTGGGTAATTATTAGGGCAAGTTATATAGAAGAAACTGATATGGACATAAGCTTTACGCATAAACTAGCTCAAAATGTCTTGATACATTAATCTCATTTCTTTTTGTTTTGTTTTTTGTTTGTTTGTTTTGCGGTACGCGGGCCTCTCACTGCTGTGGCCTCTCCCGTTGCGGAGCACAGGCTCCGGACGCGCAGGCTCAGCAGCCACGGCTCACGGGCCCAGCCGCTCCGCGGCATGTGGGATCTTCCCGGACCGGGGCATGAACCCGTGTCCCCTGCATCGGCAGGTGGACTCTCAACCACTGTGCCACCAGGGAAGCCCAATCTCATTTTTGGTAGTTTCAACTAATCCTCTTCTTCCTTTTCAACCATTCTAATCTGGCTTCTGCACTTACTTCATCAAAACGGTTCTTGTAAATCACCAGGTTACCAAATACAACCAAATGTTTTCAGTTATCTTAGACCTCTCAACAGCATTCAACTTAGGTGATCCCTTTCTTTTTCCTTGAATTCACTTTTCCCCTGACTTCGATGACATTCATGCTCTTTCAGCCTCTCTGACTGATCCTTCTCAACGCTCTTTCCAGCTTACTCTCCTCCCTCCAACCATGAAATATTTTAGTTCTTCATGGCTTCCTCCTAAGCTTCCTGCTTTTCTCCTTCTATATTCTTTTCTTTGGCAAAAAGGGAAACATCCATTTCCATAGCTTTAATTAGTCTCTAATTTGAGCCCCAGACCACACATCCAAACTGCCTACTGAACATAACTACTTCTATGACACTTAGGGAGCTCTAATACTTCATATCCCACACTAAACTTGTGATATTCAACCCACAGCTTAGTCCTTATCCAGATTCCCTCTCTGTATGAATGGCATCTAGTTTTGCAAGCCAGAGGCCTGCACAGCTCTTCTATATACCCGTCTCCATATTCAACTGGTTAACATGTTACTGACCTACTGATTCTACCCACTAAATACCTGTCAAATCTGCCCACTTCTTTCCACTTTCCACTGTCATCACCCAAGTTCAAGATACTATCATCCCCTGACCTGGACTACTATTTAATATCCTCCTAACAGTAGTCTCTATGGGATTCACTCTCATCTCTTTCTAATTCTACATCACAGCGAGATTTTGTTAACATTAAGTATATCTGATCATGTTGAAAGCCTACTGTTCCTAGAATTCACACACACACACACACATACACACACACACACTCTCCCTCTCTCTCTCCCTCCCTCTCTCTCTCTCTGGGTCCACTACCATCTGGCCCCTACCTTTTTCTCTCATATCTGATCTTTCTTCACAACCCTCCCCTTCACTTTCTGAGCTCCAGTCAAAGTGGTCTTTCAATTCCTAGTACTGTCATGCTTCTTCTCCTCCCCAGGATCATTTTCTCCTATAACTCCTCCCCCAAACCAATTCTTTGTCATGATAGTGGATCTAAAGTGCTTTCACTCAAGAAATGGTATCTACTGTTCTTAGTAATCAGAATGAAAGTGGCAATTATTTTAATAATGAAGTCTTCATAAAATCTAGGTCAAAATATTTATATTTAGATATTATGACATCTAATATAATAATATATAATAAAATGCTATAATATTTAGGTATTACGGTATCTATGACAATGTTCATATGGCCTAGTAAAACATACTTGATAATAGAAGGGATTTTCTATCTTTAATACGTCATAAAAAAGGGAGATCAGACAAAATTTACAAGTATAATAAATACTACACTAACCAAAACAGATCATTCATTATTATGAGAAGCACTATAAGTACTTAAGAGTACAGGTTTTAGAGCCAGACTAGCCAGGTTATAGTGCTGGTCTCAGCATTTCTTAACTCTGAGACACTGAGGATGTTATTTAAACTCTTAAGACTTGATATTCTCCTCCATAAAGTGAAAATATTAATAAAACATATATCAGAACCAAATGTTAAATGAGATAACATGTGTGAGTAACCTGTCTTCGCTTAAGAAAAAGCCTAGCACATTTTAATAGCTCAATAAATATTAGCTATTAAAAATACAAATTAAGAGGTTGATGGTAAATGATTATCATTATATTAACATATTGATTACAGTTAAAACCCAGTGACTGGGCTATATATCCCAAATGAAAATACCCTTAAGCTAGACAACTAATTCAGAAAAACGGGAAACAAGGAGGGTTACTGAAATAACTACATGGAAACATAATCACACACCCAGTAATTTGCTTAAAACTTTAGAGAACTTTATAAGAAATAAGGTCACTTACTGCATGATTAAATTTATCTAACATCCTCAAAATGGCGTAATTTCCCAAGCAACATGAAAACGTGTTCACGAAAAAAGCTGTATACAAATTTTTATAACAAATGTTTATGGAAGCTTTATTCATTATCACCAAAAACTGGTAACAACCCAAATACATCTCAACTGGGGGATGGATGCACCAACTGTGATATAGCCATATGACAGAATACTGATCAACAACTTAAAAAAATTAATTACTCGTGCATCAACAACAGGAATGACTCTCAAATGTACTAGGATAAGTGGAAGAAGCCAGACGCAAATGGCTACATAACGTATGATTCAATTTATATGATATTCTGGAAGAGGCGAAACTATAGAGACAGAAAAATATATCAGTGTTTGCCACAGGGTGGGGGTAGGGGAGAGGCTGACCTAAAAAAACACAGAGAAATTTTGGGAGAGTGACAGACTGTTCTATATCTTGATTGTGGTGGTGGGTTACACAAATGTGTATGTTTATACTTTCACATACATAGTGTATGTATACACTAAAAGTATATACACTAAAATTGGTAAAGCTTATTGTATGTAACTTATGACCTAATTTAAAATAATGAAAAAGTTGAAAATCAACAAAACGTATTTCCCTTAAGATGAAAAAAATAATGAAAATTTAAACTATCCATATGCCTATCTATACAAAATATTGGAAAATCCTCAGCTACTTTGCAAAATAAAACAAATCACTATTAACCCACCCATCTTCCTCCAAAAGATCAAAACCTTCCAACTCACAGATGAACAGATATGATACTAGGATAAAGTTCTCTTTGATTATTTTGATTTTCTCAGTGAAACAGAAAGCAAGTAATCAGCTGAAAGTGAGAGGGAAGGAGGAAATGTTGGAGATTCATAGAAAGGAGAAAGTAAGAAATACCTGTTTGGGAGAAAGGTTGGCAAGCATAAAGCTGTAAAAGATCAGACAGTAAATATTTTAGACTTTGAGGATCATACAACCTCTGTCACAATTACTGGACTCGGCTATTATAGAGAGAAAACAGCCACAGCCATTACATAAAGGAATGGGTATGGCTATGTTCCAATAAAATTTTAATTACAGTAACAGGCAGCAGGTGAACTAGTCCACTGGCTGAAATACGGACCCCATCTAGATGAGTGCTATAATGAACAGACTAAGGAAATAAATTCCAGTAGGCATTAAGGGCCCACTCAAAATTTAAAGTGCTCCTAATTCAAGCACAGCCTTCTGTTTTATTCTAGAGATGAAAAGAGTTAAATTTCCCACATGGGACTTCACCAAATTAAAAAGCTTTTGTACAGCAAAGGAAACTATCAACAAAATGAAAAGGCGCCTACTGAATGGGAGAAGATATTTGCAAAAGATTTATCTGATAAGAGGTTAATATCCAAAATATACAAAGAACTCACACAACTCAACACCCCCCCAAAATAAACAAACAAACAAAAAAAACCCCACAGAAAAAACAGATTAAAAAATGGGCAGAAGTCCTGATAGACATTTTTGCTGAAGAAGACACAGATGGCCAATAGGCACATGAAAAGATACTCAACATCACTAATCATCAGGGAGATGCAAATCAAAACCATAATAATGAGATATCACCCCACACCTGTCAGAATGGCTATTATCAAAAGGATAAGAAACAGTAAGTGTTGGTGAGGATGTGACAAAAGTGAACTTTTGTGCACTTCTGGTAGGAATGTAAATTGGTGCAGCCACTATGGAAAACAGTATGAAGGTTCCTCAAAAAATTAAAAACAGAACTACCATATGACCCAGCAATTCCACTTCTGGCTATCTTTCCAAAGGAAACAAAAACACTAATATTTTGAAAAGATATATGCATCCCTATGTTCACTGCAGCATTAATCACAATAGCCAAGATAGACAAGCAACCTAAGTGCCCAAGCATAGATTACTAAATAAAGAAGATGTGGTATATAGATACATTGGAATATTACTTAGCCATTAAAGAAAAGAAATCCTGCCAGAGTGAAATACATCAGAGAAAGATAAATACCTTATGATTTCACTTATACATGGAATATATAAAACAAAACAAATGAACAAACATAACCAACAAAAACAGTCACAGACACAGAGAACAAAGAGGTGGCTGCCAGGGTAGGGGGTGGGGGATGGGTTAAAAACGTGATGGAAATTAACAGGTACAAACCTCCAGTTACAAAATTAGATGAGTCATAGGGATGAAATGTATTATGTAGGGAAAATACACAATAATAATGTAGTATCTTTGTATGGTGACGAAGGTGGTGAAAAGGTAGAACCTTCAGTTATAAGTACTAGGGATATAATATACAACACGATTTATATAACTAACACTGCTGTATGTTATATATGAAAGTTGCTAATAGAGTAAATCCTAAAAGTTCTTATCACAAGGAAAAAATAATTTTTTTCTTTTCCTTTTATTTTGTGTCTATATGAGATGATAGATGTTCACTAAACATTGTCGTAATCATTTCATGATGTATGTAAGTCAAATCATTATGCTGTACACCTTAAACTTACACATTACTGCATGTCAATTAATAAAACTGGAAGAACAAATAAAAGATCAACCTATTGAACTCTACAAAAGTAATAATTTAAAAACTAATAAATTTCCCAAAGTTGTAACTTAGCCAAGTGAAGCACAAGAGGTCTGAGTGTAAGCAAGGGAGTGATTACAATAAATGACAACAGAATTTACACTGGGTAAGAAAAGTAATGAAGATATGAGGAAAACAGGAATAGTGAAAAGGAGGTAGAATCACTGGACTGAAGGCACTAGTGGAGACAAAAGATTGTTGAAACCTAAGTACTAGAAGGCAGGAGCAGGAAGTATGCTTGGAAAATGAAAAACTGAAATCATGAGGAGACTGAAGTTTAGTAACCACTAGTCCAAGAGTGAGGAAGAATGAATGACAAGATCACCAACAAAGCAGAAGTCTGAGTAGGACGTTCAAGGAATAAACTTTTACAGAGATCGGCAAATTTGTTCTAAAAGGGCAGAGAGGTACAATCAAGGATATTGTATACATACTCGTACAGCGAGAGAAAACAACTTCCATATGTTGGGTTGGCCAAAAAGTTCATTTGGATTTTTCCGCAAAATGTCATGGAAAAGCTCAAACCAACTTTTTGGCCAACCCAATATTTTACTTGGTGAAATTCAAAATATAATGATAATAATACTGATGATGACAATGATGATGATAATAGAATACAATTTTTCACCATACAGATGTACTAATGAGAAGACTGGAATTAGTTTTTAAAGGAAGTGGTAGCATTTTGCTGAATTGGGATTCAAAGTTAGTATTCCCTGTCATCAAAGTCAATTGCAAATGTTTACCTGCTAATGCTAATCTGCAATGAGATTTTACAAGTATTCTACCTTTGAAATTGTTTTGTCACAAAGATAGGTACTGATATCCATGAAAATATAATTCTAAGAACTATTCATCAGTTGGAAGGGATTTATAGAATTCTATTAGATTCTTTTCTTGATATGTGCCTTTTAACACGCCATCACATTACAGATTAATTACTTCCAAATGAAGATTAGGTGAAGTTAACAATTTAATGAATTTTGAAATATGGAAATTTCCTTTGCACCTGCATCAAGGTCCAAAAACTGATCAAAGTGTGGTCTGAACTTGGAAAATGATCTGCCCCATATTTGTGTGGGAATAGAGACTGTGCTTCTTGAAACTTATAACAACAATGGCAAGTGTATAACGCAGCATTTTGTGATTCAACATTAACAGCTGTCAAAACAACTTTGCCACAGTAGAAATGTCACTGTAAGTACCGTTTTCCCCTTGTAATATTAGGATGAATTTATTAAGAAACATTTTCGAGTCTTCAGCAAAAGCTAATTTTCCAAAGCCATTCTTCAGTATTCAAATAACAGTGGTTGAGAGTGGTTGTTCTCATTCAAAAAAATTTTAACCTTGGCTCTACACTCAAAAACTCCCAATAAAACTTTACCAATTTTAAGATATTAAACTGCTGTATAGTAGAATAAGTCAGGATATTCAGTTTCTGTATAAGAAAGAAATTCATGGTTAAGTCTGCCAGAGCAAATGAAGTTTGCTGTTGACCCTACTGGTTCAATGACACATAATACATTCAAATGTCTTCCACAAAATTCTGCTCATGTAATACAATGAATAGCCATAAGCTTTAAATGCTTTACATTTTCTCAAGCTTTGTAAATTAGGCCAACTAAACTTTTTTCTGCTCCACACATATTTCTCCCACCATCAGCTGTAACACATCTTAGTGGAGTCCATGTCACATTTATATTGAAATAATGTTTTCTCATGTATTCATTTAAAAAAAAAGCTTTATTGAGATCTAATTCACATACCATACAATTCAACCATTTAAAGTGTATATAATTCCATTTTGAAAACACTGCCTATAGTTGTTCCACAGAGGTTAATTCTTCAGTCACTTCAAATTTGGCATTGTATCCTTGAATAAATAACAACTAAGTAGTACTGGTAACATCTGTCAACTTATCAAGAGCCAAGGAAACCACTTGAAATCATCTGTCTTGTTTTTTAATTGACTACTGATGTTGCTTCATGTAGGATTTCCTTTGAAAACCAGGGTTCCACAATAAAAGCTTAAAATCACTACCCTGTATTAGTTTTGCTCCTCTAGTTCCTTCCGTTTAAATTGTTATTAAATTTCATCTATATTTATTCTTCCTTTGAAATGTCTTTCATAGCCATTTCATTCGATTTCTAGTCTCAATGTCTTGTTCGTAAGTTCAGACCCTCATCATCTCATTATAAAAGCAATTCTTTCAATGAAGGAGAAAAAGACAGATTGGGATTTGTTTCAGAAGTTAATTTCCTGCAGTGGAAAAAAATTTAATAGCTAATTAATTAATCTAAAACCCAAACACGGCTAAGCAAATAAATCGGGACTGTTACAGAGCAGTAGCTTCAACTCAATTCAGTACAGTTAACGATTTAATGCAAACTTTAAGTTTACACACAATATTCAGGGACGTATTTACTATTCAAGAACTTTCATCCAAGACATAAAAACAATGCAAATGCAACAGCTTAGAAATAGAAAATACCACATACAAGGGAAGAAATGACCCAAAATGCTATTATTCTGCTAAAAGAGTCTGTTATAGTTGTCTATTTCTTGGCTGCAACCTTTTTCTTAATATCATAAAAAGCCTAGGTAATATTAGTTAGTCACTGAGCAAATTCTCCGACTAAATAATAATCTAGAAGTCTCAGTGATTAAGCAGAGCATCAAGCAATACTTTTGGTAAGGTAGTCTCTACCACTCACTGTAACAATCATTCTCTTCTCCACCCTTGCTTAGCATCTCATCCCCTTAATCACAGCCCCTCAAATGTCTCCTGGCCAGTCCCTAATATTTATGTCCACGGCTTCCGCATAAGGGAAAACCCTTGCATTTGTCCCTAACATTTTAAAATCATCTTTCAGTTCCAGGTTCCCATGAGTCCACTGTCCATTTCCCCCAATTCTCATATAAAAAAATAAAGTATCTTAATGACAGGGATATTTTTCTATAGGAATAAAGTTAGACCTTCTCAAGACTCTAGAGTTTCAGCTGATCAGACTCCATGTCCCTCCCCTCTATACAAGTATAAAGAACTAAAAGCTACATGAAGTAGGCAAGAACATATCCGATTGATTTTTAAGGATGAAGAGTGTTTATTATGTAAGCACAACACAGAACACTATGTTATTCAAACAACAGCAATAAATATGTTGCTCTTTTTGTGTTGGTAATCATTTTATTTTTTCACAACTGCATTTGTCAATCTGGTCAATTCCTTAAGGAAATTAAGAGTTGACTGAATATATTTTTTGGAATAATTAAAAATGAACACTGAAAGCAGTAATTCTTTAAACACTCTTAGAAAGTCAAAGTCAAAATAGATAATGAAATGTAGGTAAAGAAGAACAAATTAAGCCCTGTAAAGAATTTACAGAGGGGTGAAAATATATGGGCGGGGGGGGGGGGGTTGAACAATAAACTTAATTTGTCTATCAGCTTTTTAACATAGCTACGAAGAGGAGACAACTCAGACTTCTACAGGAAATAAAAAGCAAGAAGTACTTGCTTCAATGACTAACAATGCAAACAGCATAAAAGCAGCCCTGGGAGATAAAGCTGGATAGGTAAGTACCTAGTACTGCCTTAGGATATCAATCCTATGACCTCCATTTGCTTCGAAACAGTATCATGAAGTTAGACTCTCTCCAAAAGATCTACAGAAGAGCAAAAACAAACTACAAAATATGCAGAAGCTGTTATTATTATTGTGGCTGCTTTCAAAGAATGTCAAGATGCTTTCAACAAATTCATATTGGGGTTGAAGATGACACTTTAGGCAATTTTTTTTTTTTTTCCGCTACGCGGGCCTCTCACTGTTGTGGCCTCTCCGGTTGCGGAGCACAGGCTCCGGATGCTCAGGCTCAGCGGCCATGGCTCACGGGCCTAGCCGCTCCGCAGCATATGGGATCTTCCCGGACCGGGGCACGAACCCATGTCCCCTGCATCGGCAGGTGGATTCTCAACCACTGTGCCACCAGGGGAGCCCTAGGCAATTTTTTTAAAACAGAAACTCTTCAGAGATACCAACATCTAAAGATCTTAAAAGTATCCAGAAAAATTAAAATGAATGACCTCGAAAAGTAAATTTAGGTTGCCCTAAATATTTTAAATCCAATTTCTTCACCATGCCTGAGTCCAAATCAGACAGTACATTTTGTCAGCCACTCTTCCACCAAAGGCCCAAATAAAATATATGAATTCTGAGCCTAATGTGTCATTCAAAGTCAGTCAGTGAAATGAGAAACTTTATCAACAAATTTAAAAAATGTGTTGTCAGCCAATCCAGACATCTGAAACTTAATGAATTCAAGATCTGAAAGGCAAGAATGTTGGTCATTCACTCAACTGGGCTCTGGAATAATAAGTAGTCGTTGTTGTCAAAAAGCCAGCTTCAATATTGAAGAATCCTGAAGGTGTATGACTTCAAGGAAGTAACTGAGTATCTTTCCAAAAGAATATGGTGCCAAAGGATTTGTAAAACAAAACATCAGATCTAGACTCAACTGTCTTAAAGCTTCATCTTCTGCAGAACATAAAATAATCTGGGGGATGGGGAGGAAGCAGGGAAAAAGCCACATTAAGGGAAGGTAAACTAACAAGGGAAAGAGTAGAGAAACTTACGTCATTCTAGACTAACCATACTGTCTAAAGTAATTGAAAACGGTTTTAAAAAGAAAAACCAAAACATCAAAAATGAGAAATTGCTGTCAGAAGTAACATTTAAAAAATTAGAAAGTTCTATGTGTGAAATTAAATTTGGGGAGTTCCTTTTCAGCTCTTTTTCTGAAAATTAGTTCATCCTATACTGCTCAAAGAAGAGGCTCTAAAGTCCAGAAAACTTAATTTACTGTTTCACTGTAATATTCAGTGGTTTCCAAGTTTTGCCTGTTTCTGATAAACCTGGTGAAAATGAAGTAATAATATATTCCATGAAGCTTAACAACGTTGTTTTATTTGTTTAAAAGATTTTTTAATACCTGAAAGTAAACTTGATTAATAAATGTGCAATTATGTGTATAAACTGTAATTTTTCTTATTAGTTATATATGCATAGTTAACAAAAAAGTAACACATTTGCCAAATTTCTAGTTTTCTTCACAAAACAATAATATTCCTCCAACATGGCAGTTAAAATGCAGTTTTTAAACAATGCTTACAAGATAAATTTGACACCCCCTCATTCGGCATCAAGGTTTGACAATATAATTCTAAAATCAAGCTTTCTACTCTTATCTCCTCATTCCCACTCTACCCACCCCTTTTTGCTCTACTCAGAATGGTCATTTACATGTTGTTCATCTTGCCTTTGTTCATTCCACATCAGGTGGAATTTCCCCTTCCTCCTCCATCCATAGACTTCATCTCATTCAGACATACCCAACTGCCTGCAAGCCATAAGTCTAGGTCCAGGAGTGGCTCTGCTCTCACCTGAACAGAATAAAAGCCTCCATGCTTAAAACCAAATTTTCTGTCAACTAAAAATGTTCTTGGTGCCTGATCTACTCTTTCAATAGCATAGTGGTTAAGGGCATGAACTTTGAAGACTTAAATTATGTCATCAACCAGCTGTGTACATTGGGGCAGATTACTTAATCATTTTGACCCTCAGTTTCCTTATTTGTTTAAAAAAAGGAGTAATAGTACCCTCTTCACAGAACTGCTGTGATAATAAAGTGAGATAATTTATGTACTGTGTTTAATACAGTGCTTGGCAAAGAACAGGTACTCAATAAATCTACCTGACAGTATTATTAGGTTTACGATAATGATGACTTTTAGGAATTTCTAGCTTTTTAACTACCCTGAAGTACCTTCCTCCTCCTGGTGCTTTTAAACTAGCAAATCTGACATACTGCTTCTCCTGTTATCCAGCATCTGCAATGATCCTAATGGCTTCTAGTCTGCCTGATTTTTAACTTGCTGCTCTGTGTGTTTCTGAACTATATGTGTATCTGCCTACCTATCCTTCCCCAAAGATTCCCAACTTCAGTACACCACAGATTTTTTTCCTGGTCCTGGCTTCCATCAATGCTTCTGCTCTATAGTTCCTGTGATGACACTTGACTCCCATGTAACACATGAACTAAATCTAACTCACAGGGCCACCAATCTGACTCCTCACTGGTCTATTTTATCTGAACCCCTAAAGCGCAGGTTGTCTGCACTACTTGTAAAGTTTGTCAAACTGTGAGTCGCGTGATTCACATGATGATCCATTCAATAATTATACCTAAATAAGAATGAGACCACTTCAAGAGATTCCCAATTTGTTAAACTAGAAACTTGTCAAAACAAATGGTAAACATTCTTCTTTTAACTATAGACGCTATAAACTAACAACACTGTATATGGATTTGAGGGGGAGGGATACACACACAAAATACCTACAATTAATTGAAAACTATGCAATTTTCATTTTAAAGACTCTGATTCTTTATATTTCAGTTCTAAAGTATAATGTTTAAATGGAGTTACTTTTCTGGATGACTTCTCTTATCCCCCGAAACAAAATATTTTTTTAAAGTTACAGTATAGTTTTATATGTAGGTATGTATGTATGTATGTGTATGATTTCTTTTATATCTTTTCTGGGATGTTTTGTTAAACACTCAAACTTTTTATATGTGTTTTATGTTATCATATCTTTTAATGTGAATTATTAACAGTTTTGCAAAGAAAAAAAAAAAATCTGGCTTCTGAAAGCTTTGTTAAACCGAAGAATGTCAGTCACAGCAATCTGAACTTCCCTGCGTAATCTTTCTTGGCAAGCTCTGCCCACATCAGTGCTGTCTAGCTTCAGCAATCAGAACACCAGGAGCTCATACTGCAGTAGCCCAACAGTTCCTTCATCTCCACAAAGACAGTTTAACTAGGTCTGTAACATTTTCTTTTAATAAGACTTCTCCATTATGGCTAATAAACTCTAAGTTAGGGCTTCAAGATAATGAGAGGTAAACTAATTTTTGTCAATAACTGAACCATACTGAAGGAAATACAAAGTGCTGAACAAACCTCATCAGGGGTGAATCAACATTCTCTCTGACTCCACCTCACTAGCCCAACTGGTTTAAAAAGAAAATAATAATGCTGTTATTCAGCTATTTAACATGGTTGTAAATAAAAGTCATAGTCAAGAGGAAAAGATCAATGCATGTTTTCAGGCATGAAGAATGCTAACTTAGAAGACAGATTTTTAAAGTGTCTCTTGCTACGTTTGTACCTACAGAATTGTGTATATTCAAGAACTAAAGCCTTAAAAAAGAACTTTGTGGGAAAAGAAACCTAATGAATATGTATAATTCTGAATGATTTGGTTTATTTTCAAAATCCCTTTTATTTTGGGGAAGAAAATCATTTTATAAAAACTTACCTGTATATGCAAATAATTTTGTAACATTTTACTAATGAAATAAAAAATAGATTATGAAAAGTGCTACAACTATTAAAAAACAGCCATAATTTGCTATAACAGTCAGAATATTAGAATAAGTATTCTGTGGCTTACTATTTAAAGGAATTCAGAAATTTAAGATAAAATTAAAACACTGAAAACTGTACTTAAGTTCTTTACTCCTCAAACCAACACACCCTACCCATGGCAATAAGATGGCATTTCCTTAAAGTGGTGACAAAATGACTAGAAAAGAATGCAAATGGAGATATGTCATTCTAACATTTATTTTACATATGCATTAAAAAATGCTAAGAAAAGGCACCTTAGATAAAGGTACCTGATCACATAGTAAATCTGCCAGTGACAAATGTTCAACCTTGGCTGTATACCTTACCAGTAATTCTGACCCTAAACAAAATGACCAATTAGGATTATCTTCAACCCTGGCTTCAAGTCCTCACCTTCTCTCCTATATCCCCAAAACATACTCTAACTAAAGAATCTATAATACATTCACAAAAGATATAAATCTCCCATAATTGCCAAAAATAGCAGTCCCAAGGATATCTGCATTTTGACAGATTCAGTCCCTTAGGCTAAAGGAACAAAGCTTTAACCAGAAGTTCAGGGATCAGCCTTGGTACTCTCCCCTAAAACGGTATTCCAAACAATTAAGTAATAACCTGTCCAGGATGAGTTAAAAATTTTTTGATTTGAAAACCAAACCAAGCTAGGTTCCTGGTTTTTAAAAGCCACAGAAGATTTCTTTACTGGTAACAAGAGCAGCCAAGCAGGTAATGATTTTTAACCATGTTGCAAATGGAAAAGACAATAGGTTTGGGGGCTAGGAGACTGGAGGTGACAGTATAATGAGACCCAAAGGGATGAGGGAGGCTATAAGGAAAACAGAACCTGTAAGAACTGGTAGTTCTTCTCACCAAACAACCTTTGAGGTTCAGTTGATAGGTGACTTATTACTTTCTTGACAATTTAAAAATGGATAGGGATCAAAAAACACATTCACAGAAAGACAGACAAGATGAAAAGGCAGAGGACTATGTTCCGGAGGAAGGAACAACATAAAACCCCAGAAAAACAACTAAATGAAATGGAGATAGGCAATCATCCAGAAAAAGAATTCAGAATAATGAGAGTGAAGATGATCCAGGACCTCAGAAAAAGAATGGAGGCAAAGATCGAGAAGATGCAAGAAATGTTTAACAAACATCTAGAACAAACAGAGATGAAAAATACAATAACTAAAATGAAAAATACACTAGAAGGAATCAATAGCAGAATAACTGAGGCAAAAGAACGGATAAGTGACCTGGAAGACAGAATGGTGGAATTCACTGCTGTAACATTTTACTAATGAAATAAAAAATAATTATGAAAAGTGCTACAACTATTAAAAAACAGCCATAATTTGCCATAACAGTCAGAATATTAGAATAAGTATTCTGTGGCTTACTATTTAAAGGAATTCAGAAATTTAAGATAAAATTAAAACACTGAAAACTGTACTTAAGTTCTTTACTCCTCAAACCAACACACCCTACCCATGGCAATAAGATGGCATTTCCTTAAAGTGGTGACAAAATGACTAGAAAAGAATGCAAATGGAGATATGTCATTCTAACATTTATTTTACATATGCATTAAAAAATGCTAAGAAAAGGCACCTTAGATAAAGGTACCTGATCACATAGTAAATCTGCCAGTGACAAATGTTCAACCTTGGCTGTATACCTTACCAGTAATTCTGACCCTAAACAAAATGACCAATTAGGATTATCTTCAACCCTGGCTTCAAGTCCTCACCTTCTCTCCTATATCCCCAAAACATACTCTAACTAAAGAATCTATAATACATTCACAAAAGATATAAATCTCCCATAATTGCCAAAAATAGCAGTCCCAAGGATATCTGCATTTTGACAGATTCAGTCCCTTAGGCTAAAGGAACAAAGCTTTAACCAGAAGTTCAGGGATCAGCCTTGGTACTCTCCCCTAAAACGGTATTCCAAACAATTAAGTAATAACCTGTCCAGGATGAGTTAAAAATTTTTTGATTTGAAAACCAAACCAAGCTAGGTTCCTGGTTTTTAAAAGCCACAGAAGATTTCTTTACTGGTAACAAGAGCAGCCAAGCAGGTAATGATTTTTAACCATGTTGCAAATGGAAAAGACAACAGGTTTGGGGGCTAGGAGACTGGAGGTGACAGTATAATGAGACCCAAAGGGATGAGGGAGGCTATAAGGAAAACAGAACCTGTAAGAACTGGTAGTTCTTCTCACCAAACAACCTTTGAGGTTCAGTTGATAGGTGACTTATTACTTTCTTGACAATTTAAAAATGGATAGGGATCAAAAAACACATTCACAGAAAGACAGACAAGATGAAAAGGCAGAGGACTATGTTCCGGAGGAAGGAACAACATAAAACCCCAGAAAAACAACTAAATGAAATGGAGATAGGCAATCATCCAGAAAAAGAATTCAGAATAATGAGAGTGAAGATGATCCAGGACCTCAGAAAAAGAATGGAGGCAAAGATCGAGAAGATGCAAGAAATGTTTAACAAACATCTAGAACAAACAGAGATGAAAAATACAATAACTAAAATGAAAAATACACTAGAAGGAATCAATAGCAGAATAACTGAGGCAAAAGAACGGATAAGTGACCTGGAAGACAGAATGGTGGAATTCACTGCTGCAAAACAGAATAAAGATAAAAGAATGAAAAGAAATGAAGACAGCCTAAGAGATAACTGGGACAACATTAAACGCAACAAGATTCGCATTATAGGGGTCCCAGAAGGAGAAGAGAGAGAGAAAGGACCCGAGAAAATATATGAAGAGATTAGAGTCGAAAAACTTCCCTAACATGGGAAAGGAAATAGCCAACCAAGTCCAGGAAGCGCAGAGAGTCCCATACAGGATAAACCCAAGAAGAAACACACTGAGACACACAGTAATCAAATTGGCAAAAATTAAAGACAAACCAGCTCTACAACAAATGCTAAAGGAACTTCTGTAAGTGGGAAACACAAGAGAAGAAAACGACCTACAAAAACAAACCCTAAACAATTAAGAAAATAGTCATAGCAACATGCATATCAATAATTACCTTAAATGTGAATGGATTAAATGCTCCAACCAAAAGACACAGGCTTGCTGAATGGATACAATATGCTGTCTACAAGGGACCCACTTCAGACCTAGGGACACATACAGACTGAAAGCGAGGAGATGGAAAAAGATATTCCATGCAAATGGAAATCAAAAGAAAGCTGGAGTAGCAATACTCGTGAGATAAAATAGACTTTAAAATAAAGAATGTTACAAGAGAAAAGGAAAGCAGATTACACTTTCTTCTCAAGTGCACACAGAACATTCTCCAGCATAGATCACATCTTGGGGCACAAATCAAGCCTCAGTACACTTTAGAAAACTGAAATCATATCAAGCATCTTTTCTGACCACAATGCTATGAAATTAGAAATCAATTACAGGGAAAACAACGTAAAATACACAAACACATGGAGGCTAAACAATACTAAATAACCAACAGTTCACTGAAGAAATCAAAAAATACCTAGAGACAAATGACAATGAAAACACGAAGAAGAACAAACAAAGTTAGCAGAAGGAAAGAAATCATAAAGACCAGAGCAGAAATAAAGGAAACTGAAACAAAGAAAACAATAGCAAAGATCAATAAAACTAAAAGCTGGTTCTTTGAGAAGGTAAACAAAACTGATAAACCTTTAGCCAGACTCATCAAGAAAAACAGGGAGAGACCTCAAATCAATAAAATTAGAAATGAAAAAGGAGAAGTTACAACAGACACCACAGAAATACAAAGCATCCTAAGAGACTACTACAAGCAACTCTATGCCAATAAAATGGACAACCTGGAAGAAATGGACAAATTCTTAGAAAGGTATAACCTTCCAAGACTGAACCAGGAAGAAATAGAAAATATGAACAGACCAATCACAAGTAATGAAATTGAAACTGTGATTAAAAATCTTCCAACAAACAAAAGTCCAGGACCAGATGGCTTCACAGGTGAATTCTATCAAACATTTAGAGAAGAGCTAACACC
>NC_041214.2:89564668-89564932 GCF_002837175.3 Physeter macrocephalus | reverse complement strand
ACAAAATTCAACACCCACTTATGATAAAAACTCTCCAGAAAGTGGGCATGGACGGAACCTACCTCAACATAATAAAGGCCATATATGACAAACCCCCAGTAAACATCATTCTCAATGGTGAAAAACTGAAAGCATTTCCTCTAAGATCAGGAACAAGACAAGGATGTCCACTCTCACCACTATTATTCAACATAGCTTTGGAAGTCCTAGCCACGGCAATCAGAGAAGAAAAAGAAATAAAAGGAATACAAATTGGAAAAGAAG
>NC_041214.2:89562485-89563994 GCF_002837175.3 Physeter macrocephalus | reverse complement strand
GGAGAGATATACCATGTTCTTGGATTGGAAGAATCAATACTGTGAAAATGACTATACTACCCAAAGCAATCTACAGATTCAATGCAATCCCTATCAAATTACCAATGGCATTTTTTACAGAACTAGAACAAAAAGTCTTAAAATTTGTACAGAGACACAAAAGACTCTGAATAGCCAAAGCAATCTTGAAGGAAAAAAAAATGGAGCTGGAGGAATCAGGCTCGCTGACTTCAGACTATACTACAAAGCTATAGTAGTGAAGACAATATGGTACTGGCACAAAAACAAAAATATAGATCAATGGAAAAGGATAGAAAGCCCAGAGATAAACCCATGCACCTATGGTCAACTAATCTATGACAAAGGAGGTAAGGATATACAATGGAGAAAAGACAGTCTCTTCAATAAGTGGTGCTGGGAAAACTGGACAGCTACATATATGTAAAAGAATGAAATTAGAACACTCCCTAACGTCATACACAAAAATAAACTCAGAATGGATTAGAGACCTAAATGTAAGACCGGGCACTATAAACCTCTTAGAGGAAAACATGGGAAGAACACTCTTTGACATAAATCACAGCAAGATCTTTTTTGATCCACCTCCTAGAGAAATGGAAATAAAAACAAAAATAAACAAATGGGACCTAAAGAAACTTAAAAGCTTTTGCACAGCAAAGGAAACCATAAACAAGACCAAAAGACACCCCTCAGAATGGAAGAAAATATTTGCAAATGAATCATCGGACAAAGGATTAATCTCTAAAAATATAAACAGCTCATGCAGCTCAATATTAAAAAATCAGGGGCTTCCCTGGTGGCGCAGTGGTTGAGAGTCCGCCTGCCGATGCAGGGGACACGGGTTCGTGCCCCGGTCTGGGAGGATCCCACATGCCACGGAGCGGCTGGGCCCGTGAGCCACGGCCGCTGGGCCTGCGCGTCCGGAGCCTGTGCTCTGCAACAGGAGAGGCCACAACAGTAAGAGGCCTGCGTACCGCAAAAAAAAAAAAAACAACCCAATCCAAAAATGGGCAGAAGACCTAAACAGACATTTCTCCAAACAGATGTCTAAGAAGCACATGAAAAGCTGCTCAACATCACTAATTATTAGAGAAATGCAAATCAAAACTACAATGAGGTATCACCTCACACCAGTTAGAATGGGCATCATCAGAAAATCTACAAACAACAAATGCTGGAGAGGGTGTGGAGAAAAGGGAACCCTCCTGCACTGTTGGTGGGAATGTAAATTAATACAGCCACTATGGAGAACAGTATGGAGGTTCCTTAAAAAACTAAAAATAGAATTACCATATGACCCAGCAATCCCACTACTGGGCATATACCCTGAGAAAACCATAATTCAAAAAGACACACGCACCTCAATGTTCACTGCAGCACTGTTTACAACAGCCAGGTCGTGGAAGCAACCTAAATGCCCATCGACAGACGAATGGATAAAGAAGATGTGGTACATATATACAATGGAGTATTACTCAGCCATAAAAA
>NC_041214.2:89558934-89561879 GCF_002837175.3 Physeter macrocephalus | reverse complement strand
TTGTTTTGACTAAAAAAAGAAAAGAAAAGAAAAATGGATAAACAACAAATGCAAAACATTTTTACTGCCATAACTATTTCAATGCATTCTTCTAAATGAAGAGCTTACAGAGAGAGAAAGTCTTGACTTGGGCAAACTTTAGGGCACTATTCCCCTCCAAAAATAAAAGCCATTTAAAACACGAAGGAAAGACAAAAGAACAAAATAATAAATGATGGAGAATGTATACATGGTTCTAAATATATATCCCCAGCTCAGTACAGCTTATAAGTAACTTGATAAGACAAAAATATCTTACTATCTTCAGAAAGAGTCTATAAAAAGAATCAAGAAAAATGAGGTAAAGAAGGAAAATCTATTTCCTTTATATCAGTCCCATCTGGGAGGTGAGGGGCTGGGGACAATGAAGCAAAACTACATTTCTCTTCAAAAGAAACTTCTCTTTTAAGGAACCATACTGACTGGTTTGCCCTGATTCCTCTCAATTCCCTATCTTCTCCGTAACATGAGAACTCCAGCCTTTGCTTCCACCCCTTTTAGATGTTACTAAACCCACAAGGAAGGCCAAGCCATAACTGGCTTACTGGTAGAGCAAGAAAAACTCAAAAAGGCAAACGATATCATTCTGCTTCTAGTCCCATTCTTCATAGTTAGTGATTTCACATTGTGTGGTTTGGAGTTGCAGAGACTTGAGCTGGAATCTTGGCTCCACCATATACTAGATTATACAAATTTCGGTAAGTTTCTTAACTTCTGTGTGCATCCTACTGCTTCTTCATCTAAAAAATGGGGATAGTAATAGCACCTCCCTTTCAAGGTTAATGAGGACTAAATGAGACATTTAACAAAACATTTAGCACAATATCCCATCTTAGTAAATTCTCAATAAACATTAACTACCCAATATAACCTGTTGAAATCCAAGATACCCCATGGCCTAGCACAATTATTTTTCCAAACTGATATTACAAAATTGTGACCAGCACTGTAAAAAAGAATTTACTACTAGAACTGAATAGAAAACAGCAGAACGCAATAAGTATTGTTCTGAAAATCTTTTTTCAGACTCAGACACACATTCTTTCTCTCTCTCTCCCCACATTCCCCTCAACTGAGTCTCCCAGAGTTTTTCTCTGTTGCCTTCACTATGTAGTCTTCAAAAGACTGCACATCGGGCTCTTCTTCAGGGTACAACAGCATTTTGTATAAAACTCTACAACACTTACTACACTTGGCTTGTTTATATGTGTATCTCTCCCATTAGAATGTAAATTCCAACATCACTAATCATTAGAGAAATGTAAATCAAAACTACAATGAGGTACCACCTCATACCAGTCGGAATGGTCGTCATCAAAAATCTACAAACAACAAATGCTGGCGAGGGTGTGGAGAAAAGGGAACCCTCCTACACTGTTGGTGGGAATGTAAATTGGTGTAGCCACTACGGAGAACAGTATGGAGGTTCCTTAAAAAGCTGAAAATATCAGGGTGATGGTGGCCTCATAGAATGAGTTTGGGAGTGTTCCTCCCTCAGATATACCATGTTCTTGGATTGGAAGAATCAACATTGTGAAAATGACTCTACTAACCAAAGCAACCTACAGATTTAATGCAATCCCTATCAAACTACTACTGGCATTTTTCACAGAACTAGAACAAAAAATTTCACAATTTGTATGGAAACACAAAAGACCCCGAATAGCCAAAGCAATCTTGAGAACGAAAAATGGAGCTGGAGGAATCAGGCCCCCTGACTTCAGATTATACTACAAGGCCACAGTAATCAAGACAGTATGGTACTGGCACAAAAACAGAAATATAGATCAATGGAACAGGATAGAAAGCCCAGAGATAAACCCACACACATATGGTCACCTTATCTTTGATAAAGGAGGGAAGGATATACAGTGGAGAAAAGACAGCCTCTTCAATAAGTGGTGCTGGGAAAACTGGACAGCTACATGTAAAAGTATGAAATTAGAACAATCCCTAACACCACACACAAGAATAAACTCAAAATGGGTTAAAGACCTAAATGTAAGGCCAGACACTATCAAACTCTTAGAGGAAAACATAGGCAGAACACTCTATGGCATAAATCACAGCAGGATCCTGTTGGACCCATCTCCTAGAGAAATGCAAATAAAAACAAAAAAAAACAAATGGGACCTAATGAAACTTAAAAGCTTTTGCACAGCAAAGGATACCATAAACAAGACCAAAAGACAACCCTCAGAATGGGAGAAAATATTTGCAAACGAAGCAACTGACAAAGGACTAATATCCAAAATTTATAAGCAACTCTTGCAGCTCAATAACAAAAAAACAAACAACCCAATCCAAAAATGGGCAGAAGAACTAAATAGACATTTCTCCAAAGAAGATATACAGATCGCCAACAAACACATGAAAGAATGCTCAACATCATTAATCATTAGAGAAATGCAAATCAAAACGACAATGAGATATCATCTCACACCGGTCAGATTGGCCATCATCAAAAACTCTAGAAACAATAAATGCTGGAGAGGGTGTGGAGAAAAGGGAACCCTCTTGCACTGCTGGTGGGAATAATGTAAATTGATACAGCCACTATGGAGAACAGTATGGAGGGTCCTTAAAAAACTAAAAATAGAACTACCATACAACCCAGCAATCCCACTACAGAGCATATACCCTGAGAAAACCATAACTCAAAAAGAGTCATGTACCAAAATGTTCACTGCAGCTCTATTTACAATACCCAGGACATGGAAGCAACCTAAGTGTCCATCAACAGATGAATGGATAAAGATGTGGCACATATATACAAGGAAATATTACTTAGCCATAAAAAGAAATGAAATGCAGTTATTTGTAGTGAGGTGGATGGACCTAGAGTCTGTCATACAGAGTGAAGTAAGTCAGAAAGAGAAAAACAAATACCGTATGCTAACACATAT
>NC_041214.2:89549225-89558850 GCF_002837175.3 Physeter macrocephalus | reverse complement strand
AAAAACAAGTACCATATGCTAACACATATATATGGAATCTAAGGGGAAAAAAAAAAGGACATTAAGAACCTAGGGGCAAGACGGGAATAAAGACACAGACCTACTAGAGAATGGACTTGAGGATATGGGGAGGGGGAAGGGTAAGCTGTGACAAGGACTTGGGATATGGGGAGGGGGAACGGTAAGCTGTGACAAAGTGAGAGAGTGGCATGGACATATATACAATACCAAACGTAAAGTAGATAGCTAGTGGGAAGCAGCTGCATAGCACAGGGAGATCAGCTCGGTGCTTTGTGACCACCTAAGAGGTGTGGGATAGGGAGGGTGGGAGGGAGACGCAAGAGGGAGGGGATATGGGGATATATGTATATGTACAGCTGGTTCACTTTGTTATAAAGCAGAAACTAATACACCATTGTACAGCAATTATACTCCAATAAAGATGTTTAAAAAATAAATAAATAAAAATTAAAAATGGGAAAAAAAAGAGAATTGTAGCCATTGAGATTGTTGCTCTCTGCAGTCTTGATAATGAATGAGAATATCACCCTTAGTGAAATCAACAAACATTAAACAAAATGTTAATAAAAGAAAAAAAAACAACCTGAAAATGGAACTATCGTAAGACCCAGCAATCCCACTACTAGGCGTATACCCAGAGAAAAATCATAGTTCGAAAAGATACATGCACCCCAATGTTCACTGCAGCACTATTTACAATAGCCAGGACATGGAAGCAACCTAAATGTCCATCAACAGAGGAATGGATAAAGAAGAAGTGGTACATACATACAATGGAATATTACTCAGCCATAAAAAAGAACAAAAATAGTGCCATTTGCAGCAACATGGATGGACCTAGAGACTGTCATACTAAGTGAAGTAAGTCAGACACAGAAAGACAAATATCATATGATATTGCTTATATGTGCAATCTAAAAAAAGGGGTACAAATGAACTTATTTACAAAACAGAAGGAGAGTCACAGATGTAGAAAACAAACTTACGGTTACCAGGGGATTTGGTGGGCAGGGGGTGGATAAATTGAGAGACTGGGATTGACATAAACACACTACTATATATAAAATAGATAACTAATAAAAACCTACTGTATAGCACAGGGAACTCTACTCAGTACTCTGTAATGGCCTATATGGGAAAAGAATCTAAAAAAAAAGAGTGGATATATGTATATGTATAACTGATTCACTTTGTTTTACACCTGAAACTAACACAACATTGTAAATCAACTATACTCCAATAAAAATTTTTTTAAAAAAGGTAAACTCCAAGGAAACTGCCTTTTATTATCTATTTCTGGAACATGAAAAATACTGCCAGCTCAGTAAATTTTTGTTGAATGAGTGATTAAATCATCAAAATCTAATAGGTATTAAAAACATACAAAACATTTAACCGTTTTCATTTATCATTATCTGATTGAGTTTTATTATTGTATAAACTTTAAATTTACCTATAAGTCACAAAAAAATCAATAAAGTTGGGACTTCCCTGGTGGTCCAGTGGTAAAGAATCCACCTTCCAATGCAGGGGACGCAGGTTCGATCCCTGATCAGGGAACTAAGATCCCACGTGCCACGGGGCAACTAAGCGCTCATGCCACAACTAGAAAGAAGCCCATGTGCCAAAACAAAGAGCTCACATGCCTCAATGAAGATCCCGCATGCCACAGCTAAGACCCAACACAGCCAAAAAAAATAAATAGAATATTTAAAAAAAAAAAAAGGAATAACAGGACTTAAAATTAAATCAATACTGTTGTTCTTCCTCCCAAGTCCTTGCATACTCCCATCTACAAATGGTGAAAAATGTTTACTTAAGAAAGTGAAATGGGTGGTGTGAATAATGATCTTTGAAAAGTAGAACATCAAAGCATACAGATGTGCTGCACAGCTGAAATTTTATTTAGGAGACTAGCCATGTTCATGTTTGTTAGGGGCCAATAAAGTTAAGGAAAGTTATTAGGCAGAAAAGCTTGCTTCTTCTATATGACAAACTGTCCAAGGATCCCCTTTCACAGGTACTGCAGGTACCAGGAGAACACATCTAAATAACAACACTGGGCAGGTACTTGCTTGACTACTTAATATAGAGATATATGAAGAACCTTAATATTTTCAATATTCATATATTATCACCATCATTTTCAATTCTTTTTAAATGTAAGAACCAAAGTTATACAAATTTACCAACTCTTTTATTCCATCACAAAAAGGCAAAATACTGGAAATAAATTCTAAAGAAACACTTTTCATCATGCTTAGAGATGTCAAAAGTCGACAGTTTACTAAATCAAGGTTACATATAAAACTTGGTTTTACGTTCGTCAAAAAAAAAAAAAGAATAAATGCAAATAAATGTTTGCTCTAAAATGAGGCTCAACTTTTAAAGGTATGCGTTCCTTTATAGTGATCTTCCAAAATATTTGTTTCTAAATCCTTAACAACTTGACTGAAAAACTGGAAGTTTACAATTTATAAGGTTATAACTCTCTTGATATAGTAAGCTATATACATGAAACTGTAAGGGGGAAAAAAGTGGTATCGCTATTTTAGGACTCCGGCACTTTGCTTCATCCCCCTCGCTAATTACTGCAAATGATAATTTTACCTACTCTAAACTTGTTAAACAACTAAGGAAACAGCTATTTCACAAAAACTTCTTTCCATTTGTCACTTTAAACATATCTTAAGCTATTACGAAACTCTTTCAAAGTAATTTATTAGGCTCAGATATTAAGCCAAGTCTTAACAGTTAACATTGATTTACTGAAGGAAGAAAAAAGATAAGCTGTGATAAATACTCTTAAGAAACAAAACTGACAAAAGTTGCACCCAACTGCTGCTCATTAAAAATTCTTCCCTATATTTCAAATAGTAATTTTAACGACCCTAGTAAGGGAGGCAACACTCACCAGTATGAATCTTCTCATGTCTCTGTAGCAGGTACTTCTGTATGAAACGCATGTCACATTGACTACATTGAAATGGTTTTTCACCTTAAAATAATTTCACATCCACAAATTAGTTACTGGATAAAACACAGTTTATAGTTACTATTTTTGAGGAAAGAGAAATCTTAGAAGCCCAAATTCTGGAAATTCCAAATTATCCACACGAAGTTTTTATACTATTCATTAATAGAATTTTATTTCCTCTCAATTTCCTCCCCAAGATTTAAAAATTCACATTCTCACAACCTCACAAAAATGAGATTAAATCTCATTTATATCTTTCAAGGGAAAAAGAAGTAAATAAATAAAGCAATTTAAAATAGAATTTAAAAATTACAAGGCTAGAAAGGACTCTATAGGTTACCAAGTGTGTCTTAAACATCTCTTCTTTTTATCTGGTGGAAGATCCACCCACCTTGTTCTCCCTGGCTAACCACTACTTTATGCCCTTTCACTTATTTTCTCCAGAACCTTCAGAACTTTCTAAACATCCCCTTAAAAAAAAACAATCCTGTCTCTTCAAACGTTCCCTCTCTGTTGGAGCCTTTCCTTTCAGTAGTCTACCCTATGTCTCAAATTCTTCACCACCCACTTGTCCTTTAACCCTTATACTCTGCTTTCTGAAAAGCTACTCATGATCTCCCTCCTATTTATTCTAATGGTTTGTTCTCAGCTCTCTGTCTCTCTCTATCCTCTCAGAAGGTTGTGCTATGGTTGATCCTACCCTCCTTGGAATTCTCTTTTTTGGCTTCTGGGACACTGTATTTTATCAGTTCATCAAATCTACCTTATTACTCTGTCTCCCTCCCCACCCCTTAACTCAACGTACATGTCTAGTAATCTTTCCCTAAAGATCTGTGATCAGTCTTTAGCTCTGATCTCCACAACTTCATGTTATTTTTTATATTTGATTCCCAAATTCATATTTCAAACTCCATCTGGACATATTACATAGAAAAACAAATGTTGACAGGCTTTTAATAGTTCATTCTTTAACTGTTTCTCTAGCTAAAAAGAACACATTAAGCCAGATAAATATCCAATTAAGACTAATTTTGCACATCCATGCTAACTGTTTTCTCATTTAAAGTTTTTCCTGCTTTCCTTCTTACATCCTGGCCTATGAAGTCTCTGATTTGAAATGCCAGGTTACGTAAAGTCTTAGAAATGAATGACATTTACAAGAAGATGAAAATAGCAAAGATAATAATTTTAATGGCCATAAGCCCACTTTAATTCAAGAAATACCTGTATGAATGAAGACATGTCTCTGTAAGTGATAGTTCGTTCTAAAGGCAGCATTGCAGTGCTCACAAACGTGAGATTTAGGGCTTTTCAAACCAAGTGATCCATCCTCATTTATTGTAAGGATCTGGTTTTTAAAAAAAAAAAAAAAGGTGAAACAAAAGAAAGAAATTTTTAAAACGTAATACTAATTTATAAAACAGATAATGCCTTTTAATGCAAACAATGGTCACCAGAAATTATGAAATATTTTTTCCTAAATAATCTTGAGAAGGCTATTAGAATAATGTTACCATTAATTTTAAGAAAGTACAGTGTGACTCAGTATGGGTAAAAATCACTAATAAAACCTTGGAAGCTGGTTAGGTAAGATCTCAGCACTCTGCCCCCTCCTCTCCAAACCTGATGTCTAGTAGAGTCCCTAAGTGTTCTCTGCTAGGGTGAGTATAGCTTTTTTTTCAATTTCAAAATATCACATATGCAGGACAAAAGTCTTATGTTTTAAACATGGCGTAAATATCAATCAAATAGCACTGGTTAAATAAATCATGGAAAATGAATACAATTTAATATCATGTGGCTGTAAAATAAAATGAGAAAGCTCTCTATATACTTACATAGAAAGAGCTCAAAGATTTATTCTTAAGTAAGAAAAAAAGCAAGGTCCAGAATCTAGTATATAATTTTGCTAATTTTGTATACAAGATAGTACATATAGCAATATGTATTTGTTTGCATATGCATAAAAACTATTTGAGAAGGATATACATAAAATGTATATAACCTTGGTTGTCATGGCTGGGGAACCTGGCATATAGGAGATATGGCAGGAGGGAGGTTTTACACTGTACATACTTAAAACATTTTTCTGAACCATACAAATGCTTACCTATTACGTTTTCCTTTTTCTTTTTTCTTAAAGAAGAAAAAAAGAAAACTAAGTTTTTAAGTCATCCTAGAACTGAATTTTGAGTCTGGTTCAGTCTAGGACCTCTAAGGTTATTCTAGGACTACTAAACTATTGTTAAGCATATTCCTTAATAAATGAGAGTGGGTATGGGGAAGGAAGACAGGTGACAAAGACATCAACCTCGTCTGCCTGTGCTTCCTGTGGTCGAGAATATCTTGGGCCAGGTCTGGACAATGCCAGAGAGAAGCTCACCTTTGGGGCTTCATGTATTCCAGTTTATCAACCATTTGTCCAACATGCAACATTTAAACTGCCTCTCTCACCAGACACGTGGCAGAGTGAAAATAACAAATAATCCCTTTTTTCATTATTGAGGAGAGAAGAAGGATGACAAAATATGATGTGAAGATAAGAAGCAGAGAAAACTAGGAGGTAAGATCAGGAGGAATATGGCAAGTGAGAGGGAAACAGTATTGGAGGTGGGGGCATACAGAGTGGGAGCCAAGAAACTGTGTACCACACAGCGTAGAGAAATCTAGCAAACATCTTAAAAAATACAAAGTCCTGTGGAAACTGATTAGGGCCTGTAAATACACAGCTATGACCCCCTTTCCAAAACCTAGAAAGAGGGAGTAAGTAAGGAAAAAGGGCTTTAATTTTTCAAAAACTTTTTTTTACTTTAAATTCAGGAAGACAATTCAGCCTATACTGTATGTAAATCAATGGTATTTATTATGCAAATTATACAGGGCATGTGGGTTCTGGGCAAACTGCCAATGTGGTCAACAATGCTTCAAAGTCTATGTACCAAAGTCACAGAGGGAAACATTTGGCAGGAGAATGCAAGGGGGTGTCACAGCTTCCTGAAGAGTCAGTGAGAACAGAAAGTTTCATCTCTGGTCAGTCAGTCTAAAATTTCTTCAACCCCTCCAAGTCACAAAATAATATTCAAGTTAACAATGTGTAAAACAAATGAACAAAAAACCCACAAAATCTTTTAAAACATGATTCAAAATATTTCTAACATAAAATAAGTAACAAAAAGATGTTAAACATTTTATACGAAACAATAAAAACAAGATAGCACCAGGTATTTTTTTGCATATGTTGATAACAAATAAGAAGATCCAAGTGCCAAAAACATGGCAACTCAATAGCTTTCTGTGGCATAGCAACTGCAAGGAAAGGCTTTGTAAGGAACAAATCCGGCCCAAGTTACTTAATGTGAAACGGATGTAATCCTTGACTGTACAAAGCCCTTTTATGAAGAGTTAAGGAGTTCTAGGTCATTGTTTTCTGGCACTGGAGGTAATGCTGCCTTTCACTGTGGACTCAAGCCTTAATTCAAGGTGGATTTTATGGATGAAACAGCAAACACTGACTTGTGAATAAGCAGACTGAAAAATCTAGCATATTTTTAAGTTCAATGACACAAAAATCAAATTGTTGGACATTTTGTATTTAATTTTATATTAATTTTTTTCTTTTCTTAGGCCGGGGTAACAGACATCTTTGTATCGATATAAAAGAAAATTATCTTGCCTCAGAAGAACACCAGTGGCTCTTCCAATTTATAATCTGTTTTAAATATAACCGACAGATTTTGTCTGTTTTATTCACCACTATAACCCCAGTATCCCAACGGTATCATAGTGAAACTCTATAAATGTCTGTTGATATGGCTGCCTACTACCCATACCAAACATCCTCACAGCTTACCACTCTATTCTTTGTAAAACTTTCTGCAAAATCACTAAGTAGTACCATAGTGAAATGGGTATGTAAAGAACAAAGTTCCTTGGTGGAACAGAAATGGCTCATTAACACAGGTAAAATTATCTTCCTTCGTATAGACTTGGTTTCTTTTCCTATTCATATCCTTTCCAGATCTTTTAGTAAAATGTGATCTACCAGGTAAGTGGATGTGCCTGAGATTAGCAGGCCTACTTGCTACTAGTACCATAAAATATTTTTGCTTTTCCTTTTCCCTTCAACATATGAGCACCACTACAAATGAAGAATTTGAAATTTCCAAGTTTAAACCCTAAGGTGCCTGCTATAATATCTCCACATGCCTTGTCTTGACTCCTGTCACTGCTGCTTTTGGACAAATATGGTACATTATAAAGATCAAGCAACCGGGCTTCATCAAGAGTAAAGAAATTAGTAATAGTCTAAACAATACTCAGCGTACTTGATTTTTTTTCTTAACTGTTTCATAAGATTAAAACAGAATTTTTCAGTAGAGTATTTCAATACCAAATGGAACTCCTCAATTAATCTGCTTTCTTAACCTCACGGTCCATTAGCAGATATATTTTTTGTTCTGAGCCAAATCTGTTCCCAGCTAGCTATCTATATACATAGCAATGCCTATGTTAAATAATATACCAATTTTCATCCAACGAAGCACTAACCTCTGCCTATTCAATTCAGAGATTTTTGACTCCGCAAGGGTCACTGCCACCAAATAACTGAAACTTGACACCCCTCAGTGAGAAAGTTTTATTCTCTTAAAAGGCAGATGTGATTTTCCCCATTCTATGTATACTATGTACTACTGAAATTGTTAAAGCATATTTTAAATTAATAAGTTTTATCATACATTCTTAAATCAATCTAAATCAATTTCTAAACCACCAAAACCCCAAAAACAATTTGGAGGAGACAGTTTAAAATTCTCACCTATTATGAGCTGTTTTACTGCAACTGAGGGTGGGGAGTGAGATTGAAAATTCCCTTTACTCTCCAAATCCAACTAGAAATGGAAGAACAGTGCAAGCCCAAAGACATACAACAAAATAACAAAGTAGCCCATAGCAATAACCACCTAAACATCTTGACCATCCTACTTATCATTAATATCCCACCCTCACATTGTCACTTTCTTTCATTCTCCATGATTTTTACTGTCTCTCAGCATTTGATTTTACTTATTAACAAATTTCATTTCTAAATGGCAAGCTTTTGCCAGTGCTAGAACATGAAATTCACTCTATCATAAGCATGGTATATATAACATTATATCAAAAACTGATGTTCAGGAGAATGACCCTGAGCCTTAGAAAAGGTTATTTCTCTCATATTTCCTAAATATCAGGCAAAGAAGTACGTGAATTTTTTAAAAGAAAGATTTACATCCAAATATTTTTTTAAATTAGGGTTTGGTTCTGTGGAAAAATTATTTACCCAGAATACATAATTCCCTGGAGAAATTAGATAAATAAAATACTAATACTTTTTTTTAAACTAATTTTCTTCTTCGTTTTTCTCTTAAGTACTATTCCTTATTTCCATCCCCAGTCTTACAATCAGTTATTTACCGTAAAGCTATTCCTTCCACAATCAAGCTAACATATAGGAGAAAGCTTGACAAATAGCTAGTATATCTATTTCTCTCCTTCTTTCAATTAAATTTTTCTTCATTTTAAATCACTCAATTTAGAATCTTTTTGATTCTAAAATCACTAATCTTTTCTGGGAACCAGTAGTGTATAATAAATTGCTGGGAATAGATTCTCTATATAATTCATAATCTATTTGATTTGTGGAATAGGCTCTTCCTTCCTGAGCTCAGCATAACTCTGAAAAATCAATTTCTACTCAGACCACCTACAGTGTTGTAACAAAAAACCCAGTTCCTTTCTTCAGTACCTGGTAAGAGATCCTGACACATAACAGGCACTCAAATTATTTGCTGAGAGAATGAAAAAAGAGATACATTTCAGAATAAGGTAATCAAAAAGCACTCTGCTCTATCTCTTTCTATTACTAAAGAGTTTGAAAAGACCTATAAAGCATATATAATACTGGATTAAGATAGTATTGTTATATTTTCCTGACAAAGATTCTTAGAGTTCATCAATGTTAACTCAACAATCCTCATAAAACCCTTCTGTGGTGGAAAACACTATCACCTAATTCACATAAGTCAATAGCAAAGTCAGGTGGTAATACCTCATTTATTCAGAAACTTTTACTATTAAGACTTGAGATTCTCAAGCCACAATGCAGCCAAAAAGAAAAAAAAAGTGGTGCTGGGAAAACTGGACAGCTACATGTAAAAGAAGCAGATTAGAACACTCCCTAACACCATACACAAAAATAAACTCAAAATGGATTAGAGACCTAAATGTAAGGCCAGACACTATCAAACTCTTAGAGGAAAACAAAGGAAGAACACTCTTTGACATAAATCACAGCAAGATCTTTTTTTTGATCCACCTCCTAGAGAAATGGAAATAAAAACAAAAATAAACAAATGGGACCTAATGAAACTTAAAAGCTTTTGCACAGCAAATGAAACTACAAACAAGATGAAAAGACACCGCTCAGAATGGGAGAAAATATTTGCAAATGAATCAATGGACAAAGGATTAATCTTCAAAATATATAAACAGCTCATGCAGCTCAATATTAAAAAAACAAATAACCCAATCCAAAAATGGGCAGAAGACCTAAATAGACATTTCTCCAAAGAAGACATACAGATGGCC
>NC_041214.2:89494339-89548848 GCF_002837175.3 Physeter macrocephalus | reverse complement strand
GCATACATGTGGAACCTAGAAAAATGGTACAGATGAACCGGTTTGTAGGGCAGAAATAGAGACACAGAAGTAGAGAACAAACATATGGACACTAAGGGGGGAAAGCGGCAGGGCCGGGGGGGATGAATTGGGCGATTAGGATTGACATGTATACACTGATGTGTATAAAACTGATGACTAATAAGGACCTGCTGTATAAAAAAATAAATAAAATTTAAAAAAAAAACACAACAGTACCCAGAGCTGTTGTGAGGATTAAATGAGTTAATGATATCAAGTGTTTAGAACAGTGCCTGGCACATACTAGTGTGTGTAAGAGCACTATAAAAATAGTTGTTATTTTTATAAAGTTTGGAAAACAAGAAAAGCTGAGAGCAACCTTTTTAGTATGCAAAGAATGTTAAAAGAGAATGAACCAGAATAGTAGGAAAGCAATTTCATTTCTTACAATAGTGTTAAATATGGTGGAAGGGTAGACTATTTTATGTGAGGTTTTGCAAAGAACAATAAAAACAGAGTGAAAATTGACCTCGCCAAGTACTGCAGGGACATCACATTAAAGTCAGGACAATAAATTCAACAAAAAAAGACTAGGTGATCTTTAAAAAAAAAAAAAAAAAATGTAAACCACAATCACCCTGGACTCTTTTAGTATAAATGGAAATCCCCTGAATTAGAATCCCCGGGGATGGGGCCTGCGTATTTATAACTGGAAAAGCCCTATGGGTGATCTAATGCAGAGCCACGAGAACCACCAACATGAATGCACTGAGCCTGAATTAAGTCTACTAAAACTTTTCATACACTTCTAATAACTTCAGTTCTCTGTAGTCCTAATCCACAAAAAAAGAGTCGAAGGGGCAATGGAAGGTGATGTTAAGTGGCCACATAGGTATAGCAATGTAAAAATGAATAGTATATCATTAAGGAATGAGACAGTGAAGCAATTATAAGCAGTCAAAAAACTCTTAAAGTCTAGCAGTCAGTAGTTTTCAGGATGAGGGGAAAAAAGCCCTAACATCTCAGTCTTCCCAGAGGGCTTCACTATGATACATATGATATTTTTTTAATGTTTACAACATCAACCCCAAAGCATTAAAAGCTGAATTATGTTCAAATGCACTATGTTCTAAAAGAAAACAACATATTAAGCATTTCCAACAAAGTGGTTAAAATAAAATTAAATTTAAACATTTAAAAGGGACAAGTTTTTATTATATAGAAAATGTGCTTTCATAAAACAACTTATTCCATGACAGTATCAAATAACTCGATCAAGATAACATTCCCTAGCTTGATTACCCTCTTCTTCAGACATGCTGCCAAACGTATTTTGGCAATTTTCAAGTATCAAATCTACCTTAAGATGACTAAGCTTTGCCATATGGTAAAGGCTCAGGAAGCAACTACTGCTTAAAATTCATGGCAGCTAAAAATGACATAACATTACAGTATTTCTCACCACAAAGCTTAGTTGGAAGGGACCAGGTCTACATGGATGTGTAAGCTCTAATATTTTTACTATAAGTCCATAAGATAGCTTCAGTGATACTTCCTGTACGGATCCCCAATCTAACATGACACAATGGTAACATATACTCAAAGTATTAGTAACGGCAAAATCCAAGATTTGGGAAAAGTGTTGGCAGAGAGTGGAGTCCTCTAAGCATAATACATTACAATTATTTGAGAAACTTAAAGCTGTTTTTAAGGAATTTAAAACAAGCAACACATTGATTTATAAACATGAGATAAGGTTTTCTTTCTCTTCATACAGAAAGGGGAGAGTTACTTTAATGAAAAATCAAAAGTGTGAATGTTTAAACACATGTTCAAAGTTCTGAGACTCCAGACACAAAACCTGAACGCTGCAAGACCAGTGTTAAAAACAGACCACAACCATTCTCTGTCCTATTACATGTAACAGGTCAGGACAATCTAAAAATAATTGTTTTTGTTATTCTCACATCCATGTCTGCCATATATTATTTCCAGTCATTTCAGCCTCCTAAGAATGCTCTAAAAAGACTGCCCAAAACATTTTCTTATATACAGTATACTCAGAATAGGCCAAATCTTTCATCTAGCAACTACATAGATATATATATAAATATTTAAATAATGTCCTTAGAAATATTTTGATAATACATTATAAATGAGTTTATCTCAAATTAGACAAGCAAAAATGGCTTAAACTGTAAAAATCTGATCTGTACCACCTAGAACATATAAAGATTCCAAATAACACCCTACTAGAAGATAATAATCTGAGTTTCAGTCAGAATTTCAGAATTATACTCAAGAATAGTATCAGAAAAACATGGCAATAAAACATCAAGGAAAATGTACAACTTACATATATTATGTTATTTTTAAAGACTTGAAATAGATTCCCCATAGATCAGCAATGAACCCAAAGTAACATAATCACTATCTCAATTTTAGAAATTAATTTTTTCCTCAAAGAACTTGATGTATTCATTAATGTAAAATTTTTAAAGTATCATATATCACTGAGAAAAACATTAACCCCAAGAAAAGAAAGGGAAGAAAGGAAGGGGGGGATAAAGGGATTGCACAAAACATGAAATATAAAATGTCAATAATTATGAAAAAAACACAAGTTTTAGTATGACCAATAACCAAAGAAATTAAAATTTAAACTATAATGAGACACCCATCTTAAGCTACAAAAAAAACAAAGTTTCATACTCAAGGCTGGTGACAGTGTGGACAGACACACCTTAGGTCCACTGCAGGTAGCAATGTAACTGATACAACATTTCTGGAAGGAGTAACATTATCAAGAAACTTTACTTATTTTGCTTGCTTGCTTGCCTGCTTGCTTATGTACTCATTTATTTTTAAAGAAACCTTTTTAAAAGTTCACACCCTTTGATTTAGTAGTACACGAAGATCCAGACACAAATATTTCAAGAACAGCATGATTTAAAATGAAGGCAAAGAGAAAACAACTTTCCAACAACAGAGCAATCACTGAATATAATGTGATATATCAAAAAATAATACATTCATTATGCAGGTAATAAAATCATTATAAAAATCTTTAATAACTTTAAAAATAGCTTACATACTCTTTAAGTTACAAATCAGGAAATTCAGACAATCTACACAAATTTGAAAATAGAAAGGGAATATGGCAGAAAATTAAGGTATTCATGTCTAGGAAATGTAACTATGGGTTATTTTAGTCTCTATATTTTTCAAACAGTAGCCACGCTTATATATCCCAAAAGCAGTGGTATGCTGGTAAATGTTTAACAACAGTTTAAGGAGTCAGTGGGCTGCGTTGCTGATTTCCATGGTGTAAATATTCTCACCATGCCTAATTTCAAGCTACCAATGGTTTTAGCACCAGCTTGCAAAATTCCTGAAAACTCAGCAATCAGCTCTGGCAAGCCAGTACAAACTGGGTTCAGCACACCATTTGAGTCCAAAAGTATACAAAATATACAAATAATGATGATGATTATGATTTAAATCACAAATACAAAAACAAGTAGCCCTCAAAATAAAAACGTCATGTTATAAAATCTTTTTTAAAAAGCCTTCTTCACTATATGAGGGAAAAAAACAAAAGATTAAAAATAACTATAAAGATATAAATTATACTATACAGAGTTCAGAGACTTCCCCGGAATACCAAAATGCTACATATAGTCAACTACTACTGTACTGAAAAGGAAAAAAGGCAGGCAATTCCTAATAGTATTTATGGGTCACTTGTTTATTTATTAATCCATTCATTCACCCACAGTATTTATTGAGAGTCCCTTAGGCCTACTATTCCAGGCTCTTGGGATATAGCTGTGAATAAAATTAGTCCCTGCCCTCGTGGAGCTTACATTCTATTCTAGCACAGTTATCACACAACCTTTTCCTAATGAGTAATCAATACTGAATTTTCCTGAAACCATATATTAAAATAAGTAAAACTAATATGAATGAGAAGCAAGGGAACTGCATACCATCTGTTAGTTTTTAAAGAAAAGAGAGACATGGGGTAAGAAAAGTTTGTTTTCAAAAAAAAAAAACACAGTGAAAGGGAAGTGGAAAAATTTAAAGCAGTGGCCCACCACCTCCATTCAGGCAAGCATCCCTTCCTTTCTCTGGTGAAGCTGATGCAACATTCCAACTTTCCTAAGCCACATGAGACTTTTATGTTGCCTATGGTCCAGCCAGATTCCTGCCAATAAGATTAAGCAATTGTATGGGAGTAATATGTTAGGAACCACCACCTTAAAATATTTTCTTACTTTTGCAGGAGAACGTTGTTTCCGTTTCTTCTTTTTCTGTAAGTCTACTGGCTCTCTGATTTGTTTTTTGTCTCTCATCAGTTGCTCAGATACATCAGTAAAAGTAATTTCCTGCTTTACACTTATCTGTTAAAAAAAAAAAGCCAATTTTAGAAATAAACAAAAAATCTATTGTGACAAAAAGCCATTGCATGCTTAATCCTTTGCTAAACCTACCTACAGCTGCTCCCAAAATGATTATTTGTGTGTGCAAGTAAAGAGTGTGTTGAAGAATTCATTAATATGTAATTGATATATAAGAATCAACAGTATATAAATTGAGGGAATAAACTAGGATTTTACAAAACTTTATCTGGAAAGAAAACGATTAAAATGTCCTGGGAAAAGATAATAAGACCTAGCAGGATAAAGGAGAAGTGAGGACACAATTTCACTCCCACATTTAAGGAAACTGATGTTAAAGTTAAAGGCACAAAAAAAGGTTAAATTCCAAAATCAATAAAATACTGGGGGATAAAAGGGGTATTCAGAATTCATGATGGGTTTCTCTCAATTTATAAAACATCACAAAAACAACACAAAATTCTAAAAGGTAATCTCATCAAAAAAGGAATGATAAACTAACAATGAAATCTAATTATCTTTAAGTTCAATATTTTTGGCAATATCTTAGCCAGCATTTTCCTGGCCTCTACAACAAACCATCACCAAATGTGTGTTTATAGAACTGCATATGGTTTTAGGCCCCTGCTATGTACAAGACACAATTCTAGCTACATGATAACAAGAAATGTTAAGAGGTCAACAATGTTATCTCAGCTTTAGATCTCAGTTCTCAGATGTGAAGAGCTACGTGTCCTAAAAAATAATATGGGGACTTCCCTGGTGGCACAGTGGTTAAGAATCCATCTCCCAATGCAAGGGAGGTGGGTTCAATCCCTGGTCAGGGAACTAGATCCCACATGGATGCTGCAACTAAGAGTTCACATGCCACAACTAAGGAGCATACATGTCGCAACTACGGAGCCTGCGAGCAGCAACTAAGACCTGGCACAACCAAAAATTTAAAAAAAAATTTTAATTTAAAAAATATATGGAGGTTCTATGATCACTAATGGTAGCATCAATTCTCGTCAGAACTGATGGTGCACAGTCATCCTGCTGTGCTACATTTTCAACCTATCCTTGAAATGAAAACACAAGTATCTTAAAACTAAGAAACTTTCAACTCAACAAGCTCTGAGGACACAACGAGAAGTCTGCAACCTGGAAGGGGACCCTCACCCGACCATACTTGCACTCTGATCACAGACTTCCAGCCTCCAGAACAGTGAGAAATAAATTTCTGTTGTTTATAAGCTTTTAAAAAAATCTTGATAATAGTCCAGGAAATACAATGTGCTAATGGCTACATTTTCAAAAAATACACTTAAAAAGGGGGTGCAAAAGATTATAAACATCTTACAGACTCACAGTGTAAAGCTGGAAGACAGAGCTGTGCAGAGGGGTTCATGAGGGGAATGCAACATAAGCCAGGAATTTCAAACTAACCAAATAAAGAACTGGAAGTTTTCAAAAATTCCTGAAATGTGGGGGGCGTGAGAATTGCAAATCAAGGAGCACCTAGGCATAAAAACATGACTGTAAATGATTATTTAGCTAATAATTCTTTCTATCAGGTTAGAGAACCGTACTAATGACCATTCTTATGGCTTCTTTTGGTGTAATTATTTGAAACATAAAATAGAATGGTAAGGTCACCTCCAACAAGGCTTTGGAATACAGACACATTACCATCTTTGTAGTGATGTTTACTGAAATACAACTATTGAAACTGGGTATGAGACAAGGAGAAATGACAACAGACTAAGCAGCTGCTGAACTGCTCTGTCTTATACTGCAGCAAAAAGTAGTTCCAACATTTCCATCAAGTTATAAATTACAAAGAAACCATGAAAATATAGCATGCAGCAGTAAGAAAGAGACGGGGAATTCCTTGGTGGCACAGTGGTTAAGAACCCGCCTGCCAATGCAGGGGACACGGGTTCGAGCCCTGGTCCGGGAAGATCCCACATGCCACGGAGCAACTACGCCTGTGCGTCACAACTACTGAGCCTGCGCTCAGAGCCAGCAAGCCACAGCTACTGAGCCCACGTGCCACAACTACTGAAGCCCGTGCACCTAGAGCCCGTGCTCCACAACAAGAAAAGCCACCACCATGAGAAGCCCATGCACCACAACAAAGAGTAGCCCTTGCTCGCCACAACTAGAGAGAGCCTGCGCACAGCAACGAAGACCCAATGCAGCCATAAATTAACTAATTAATTTTAAAAAACTAAGGAAGAGACGAACTTTTTTTCAGCAAAAGTGTCAAGTGTAAGACAGATTCACAAATAAGTTCTTCAATAAGCAGCTATTCACAAACAAGGAAGAACCTTTATGTGCACACAGTGAAAAACATTAATTCATGTATCTAAACCTTTTACCTATTTTCACATATATGGAAAGTGATCATATTGGGTACTAGCATTGACAAATATAAGGTACACTTTTAACATTATGAAAGCACAGACCAAAACCTAGAAGTATCAATGAATCAAAGCATTGTGAATACCAACAGGCACATAGCAAGTTACAGTTTTAGAATAATCCCACAGGCTTATCACTCATAAATGGAATAAAGTAATCTCTACATATAACACAACCACACACTAAAGTATATGGTCCAGCCTAAGGTGCTTAGAAAGGATGTTGGTAAATCCATAAACATAAACAGATGGGTATGAAAATGACAAGGCAACTAGAAAGAATGAGGTGCAAAAAGTCTGGGAAAATGAATCTTCTTTGGCCCAAGAAAGACTACAATAATCTATAAAAACATGTAAACTTCTTAAGCATGACAAAAAAGACAACAATTCATCTATAAGTTCCCTACTATTTCCTTGAGAACTATCTTTAAAAGAAAATCAAGTACTCAGTGTTACTTTTCACCTAAAATAAACCAAAGTATAATTAATCAAAGCAGGCATCTGCAGATGTGTGATAGTTGAAAAGACAGGTTTGCTGGATTTTTGAAACACAGTCATTGGAACATCAAGAAAATCAATAGGCTAGGAAGTATGTCAGAATTTAAAAAAAAAAAAAACAAGAAAAACCTGTGGTTTCTTCCCCATAGCTTAATCTTTACCATTTCACCTAGTCCCATGTACAACCTCCTGCCTACATTTGAGAGCCTGAATTTCAATGCTTTTCTCACTACCAAACCAGAAATACCATCAATACTGTCAATCACCTTACTCATACTTCTCTCATAAGATCTGACTAAACCCAGACGCTTCTCCACCTGAAGCTGTAAGACCCCTGGCTCATCCACTGATCAAAGCTCCCTCTGGATCTCCACTTTGGGACTGGAGAAGCCATCAGGCATGACTCCCATGTCATATCTACCTGTATATTCATCTAACTTCTTCCCCAACATCCTATCAAGAGGCAGCGCCCATGCTTCCTCACCCCTTGCCACTGCCCAAGCTGGTTCATTCTTGCTAGTTCTAATATATATCTCTTAATTATATTGAGGTATTCCTCATTTTTGATCACTCTCTCTTTATTCTCCCAACTTTAAACATAAAAAGGCCTCTCTATCTTGAAAAGATCTTTCCCTTGATTCTAATCACTAGTAAATCACGTCCAGAATCCAGAATGACTCCTTTTTTTTTCAGAACTTATTTCATGTCTTTTATATTTTACTATTTCATGTACCTGTATCTTACCTTGGTATCTGAAAATAAGATAGTCTTCTTTTGTATTTCTCATAACAGCTTTCACTCACTTATTCATTCAACAGCTATTAAGTACCTGCTACATGCTAAATTCAGTCAGTCTCAAGTAATACAATGGAAGCTTTAAATTTACTGAGATTCTAATATGTACAGAGCAAAATACTAGATACTGAGAACACATTCTATGACAAGGTCTCCTTTCCAAAGGTCTTAAAATGCAGATGGGAAGTTTTGATGCCTTAAAAAAAAAAAACTAGTAACACTAATAAACTAATAAAATGGCACATATTCGGCTCAATCTAAATGAATGATACAGGGAATAAGGGCAGGAACCAAATGGAAAAGTTCATGAGATCTGAAATAACTGCAACTATATCTATCCCCCTTTAATTTTTTTCTTCCAAACATGCTACTCTTCCCAACAACTTTCTTCCACACTCAATAATGTTATTAAGCGATGTAACAAATTTAAACATACCTAAAATAATGTTGCCAGACATAGTATGTGATGAACATTTCATGTCGTTTACAAATTTTGGTCTACCCCTAACTCCCAAACAAGGTGACCGGTGACCCCTTACAATCATTTTGGACTCTTCTTTCGCTTCATTCTCAATATCCTACGTCCATATGCATTTCATTCCAATTAACCTTATCAACCTTGATACTTTAGGGCATTATCATCTACCAATGTATTCTTCCACAAATAAATTAATATAAAACTGTTTTCTTGCCATTTCCCCAATGAGGAAATCTACAATAGCTCCTTGTTGCCCATAATATCAATTATACTCTCCCCAGCTCAGCTTTCAAGATTCTACACGATCTACTTTACAGAAAAGACCTACATCACTTGGCAGAAGTATCTGTTCTTACCATCTCCCCATTTCTGGAGCCATATGTTCCTTTCAATTTTCTATTTCTCTTTTAGGTATTCTCATTCATCTTCCCACCCCTGTTTAAGAAAAAAGAAAGCATCTTGTGCTTTCCTCTATACTCTGTGCTACTGATTCCACTACCACCCATCTCTAAGGCTCTGCAGCTTCACTGCTTCTCTAAAATAATCTCCCTTACTTCACCAACCACTTCTCTGCCTAAAAGCACACTTAAATTTACCCTATAAATTCTTGTGAACCAAAATATTTCCAGCAACTTCCTTCCTGTTATGGCCAAACTTTTCAAAAGAATAATCTGTAGTAAGCATATAGGCAAAATAACTGCCACCAAACTTAGAGAAATGGTTATTCTGAGAGTAAAAACAGTATGTAGTCATATAAGAAGAATGTGTAACTATTGCTAGAAGGAAATCGTTCCAAAATACTGCCTAGGAAACGAATTGAATCACAAGTACTACAAGTGACCACAAGTACTACAAGTGTTTAAATGTAAAAAGAAAGATATAAAACAATTAACTGTACTGCAAATATACTGCCTAAATAATGTAGCAATATTTAGAAGTATTCAGAGTCCAGAAAAAGAGAAATTTAACACCAAGAATATATCTCTGTGTGTATGCATGTGTGTGTTTATTTCCAGGATGGTTTTGGAAAGAACAGTTAGATATAACCAGTCAACAGGAAGATTTCTAATTCCAAGCTCACCAAAGCCACAGAATAGGGCCGGGAAGAAAAGCAGCACATTGATGCACAGGCCTTTATGTGAATCATGAACCATAACCCTCCCTTTCTGCCTGACCCAACTGCATGCAAATTTCTGAAACGAGCTACATTTGTCAGGGTTTGAGAAAGTCCATAACTATCTTTTGCTTTTGAAAAGGTTCAGGGACCCACAGTTCACAACAAACATTCTAGTGTACTTCTCTATAATATTTCTCATTATAAATTTGCATTTTGGTTGCTATTTCAGCATCTTACAATTTAGATAACTATAAGATGAAGTGGAAGAAGTGATCAAATCAAGTTATCTTACCTGAAACAGTGCTGACCACCCCCATCCTACCCAGAAATTCTACTCTTGTAACTTCTATAGCATCATGATTTAAGTTCTTTGCTGTTCCTCACACAAGTTCTTCTGCATCCGCTCTTCTACGATATACGTACCTTTATTTTGTAAGAGTTTTAGTACACCTCTATCAGTGGCTCTCAAAGTTTGGTCCAGGGACTTCTGAAGATCCCTGACACCCTTTCCAGTGGGGTGCTCCATGAGGTCAAAAATACTTCCATTATAATTACCTATTTTTTTTCACTCTCCTCTTATGAGTATATAGCGGCATTTCCTAGAAGCTAACTAACATGTGATGTCACCACAGACTAAATGTATTAGCAAATATGAGATAAGCCAGACAGTATAACAGATCTGTAAAATTGTAAAATGAATTCTCACAAAATTTTTAATTTATAAACAGGGTTATATTTCTTTAAAAATATGCCATATGTTAACATGTAATGGGATTTGTTACTGATAAATAAAATTTAAAATTTCTCAGTTTTAATTTCTAAAATGGTAAATATCGATATATGTAACCAACAGAAGCAAGAGCTGTTAAGAGTCCTCAATATTTTTAAGAATAAAGGGGTCCCCAAGACCAGAAATTTTGAGAACCACTGAGCTAGACACATCTTAACTATATTTTGCATTCCCTCCCTTTTCTCCATTCAATTTCTTTCAATACAGGTGCCTGGGCCCAACCAACATAAAGAAATTAGTATAGACGTGTGTGCATGTGTGAGTTAGTAGACACACATGTACTGCCTAGCTCTGTTGGCTGAGATCACTAAGAAGCAATGAAATCCAACACACCTAGCATCCAAAACTTAGTTTCTAAATACCATTATCCAAACAAAAGGAAATGGAGCTCCTTGGAGAAGAACTGATTTCAAAGCTGGGCAAGGAAAACTATACGATGACCTTGGAACATCTTGTGGTGTCAGAAACTAGAGTACATGTCAAAAGGACACAAGGGTCTGTCTGAAAGAGCTCCCAATAGGCAAAGCTGAAACAACTTGAGCAAAAAAATAAATGACAGTACCAGATTATAACTCAAAGAATAAGGCAATATCCATTCTGATATAAATGGAAATAATTTTTTTAAATGGAGAGAAGGGATAGCTACAATTAACATAAATATAGAAGGAATGAGGAAAATACAAATTCACATTTAGGCAAACACTACATTAATAACTATAACTGGCAGGATCCACCAATGGATGCTTAAATAGGTAGGAAAAAATTTCAGTACAAATAGGATATTTAAGCAGATTCAAACTATTTCCTATAAGATATTTGCCAATTACAAAGAAGAAAAAAGTGACTTTAAGGGAAAAACTGGCAGATATGACGTTAACAAAGTACTGAGAGTGTAATATCACCTGTAATAAGACATACATCCACATTTTATACTCCCTGATATGATACACCTTGAAGAGCACAACATTTGTGTGGAATTTGTTGAAAAATGAAAGCTTCAATCTAATCATAAGAAAACATCAGGCAGGGACTTCCCTGGTGGTCCAGTGCCTAAGACTCCGAACTCCCAAAGCAGGGGGCCCGGGCTCAATCCCAGGTCAGGGAACTAGATCTGCATGCCACAACTAAGAGTTCACATGCCACAACTGAAGATCCCGCAGGCTGCAACTAAGACCCAGTACAGTCAAATAAATAAATAAGTATTTTATAAAGAGAAAAAAGAAAGGAAGAAAACATCAGGCAGCCGCAAATTAAGAGACATTCTATAAATAACTAACCAATACTCATCAGCTATCAAGGTCATAAAAGATAAGCAAAGACTGAACAACTGTCATGGAATGGTGGAGACTCAAGAAGATACAACTAAATACAACATGGAATCCTGAACTGAATCCTGGAACAGAAAAGGGATTTTAGGGGAAAAACAGATGAAATTCAACTAAGATCTGCAGTTGATTTAATAGTATTTTACCAACATTAAGTTCCTGGTTTTGATAACTGTACTATGGTTTCATAAGCTTTGATATTAGAGGAAGCTGGGTGATGAGTTTATGTGAACTCAGTACTACTTCTGCAACTTTGTCATAAATCTAAAATTATTTCATAATAAGTTTTAAAAAACTATTCTATAATTTTTCTAAACTAAAAATAGAGTTGCCACATGATCCTGCAATCCCACTCCTGGGCATATATCCGGAGAAAATTATAATTCAAAAAAATATATGCACCCCAATGTTCATAACAGCACTATGTACAATGGCCAAGACATGGAAGCAACCTAAATGTCCCATCGACAGATGAATGGATGAAGAAGATGTGGTACATATACACAATGGAATACTACTCAGCCATAAAAAAGAATAAAATAATGCCATTTGCAGCAACATGGATGGACCTAGAGAATATCATACTAAGTGAAGTCAGAAAGAGAAAGACAAATATATGATATCACTTATATGTGGAATCTAAAATATGACACAAATGAACTTACTTACAAAACAGACTCAGAGACATAGAAAACAAACTTATGGTTACCAAAGGGGAAAGGGAGCAGAGGAGGGATAAATCAGGACTTTTGGATTGGCAGATACAAACTACTATATATAAAATAAACAACAAGATCCTACTGTATAGCACAGGGAAAAGAATACAGAAAAGAATGTGAAAAAGAATATGTACATATATATACACACACACATATATACATATATATGTATAACTGAATCACTCTGCTTTAAACCAGAAACTAACACAACATTGTAAATCAACTACTCTTCAATTAAAAAAAAAAAACAACCCAGGGGCTTCCCTGGTGGCGCAGTGGTTAAGAATCCACCTTCCAATGCAGGCGATGTGGGTTTGAGCCCTGGTCTGGGAAGATCCCACATGCTGCGGAGCAACTAAGCCCATGTGCCACGACTACTGAGCCTGCGCTCTAGAGCCCACGTGCTGCAACTACCGAGCCCGCGCGCCTAGGGCAACTAAGCCCATGTCCCGCCAACGAGAAGCCACCGCATTGAGAAGCCCGCTCACCGCAATGAAGAGTAGCCCCTGCTCGCCACAACTAGAGAAAGCCTGTGAGCAGCAATGAAAACCCAACGCAGCCAAAAATAAAATAAATTAATTTTTTAAAAAACACAAAACAAAACCCAGCATTTATATGGTGTTCTACAAATTTGTGATTCCTCCTCAGCATAGTAACTAAGATTTATCTGACATTTACTATGTGCCAGGCACTGTCCTCGGTACTAAGGATACAATGGTTGGGCATGCAGGGAGGGAGGGGGGTGCTCGTGGTCTCTATCCTGTATAATCTATTGCATTTAATCCTACAGTAAAACTATGAGGTTAGCATTTTCATCCCATTTTACAAATAAGAAGACTAAGGCTGAGAAAGGTTATTTGTCTAAGGGAAACAAAAATTTACACCCAAGTCTTCCAAATCCAGCAACATAGATCCTACTTACTGTAATCTGTGAATTATTTTTTATCCTCATGTTACCAGTAAAGAAACTAAAACTTCACAGAGGTTAGTGTCTTACCCACGCTATTGGATTTCAACCCTAGGACTTAAACCACGATTTTGTATCTCTTAATCTGGTGTTATTTCCATTACTATTGGGTTGGCCAAAAAGTTCCTTCAGTTTTTAAGTGAAAATAAAAGACACATTTTTCATTTTCACCAAGGACTTTATTGAACAACATATTCACTGTTTTGTTCCACTACTTTCTGCCATTTTTCAGGCAACTTCATAATTTCATGTTCCCAAAACTTTTTATCTTTTTGAGCAAAGAACTGTTCCAGGTGCCTTTTACAGTCTTCCCAAAAACTGAAATTTCTTCCATTAAGAGAATTTTGTAAAGACCGAAATAAATGAAAATCTGAAGGTGCAATGTCTGGTGAATATGGTGGATGAATCAGAACTTCCCAGCCAAGCTGTAACAGTTTTTGCCTGGTCATCAAAGAAACATGCAGTCTTGCATTAACCTGATGGAAGATAATGCATTTTCTGTTGACTAATTCTGGACGATTTTTGTCACGTGAGTCTTTCAGTTGTTCTAACTGGGAGCAGTACTTGTTGGAATGAATCGTTTGGTTTTCCGGAAGGAGCTCATAATAGAGGATTCCCTTCCAATCCCACCATATACACAACCTCACCTTCTTTGGATGAAGACCGGCCTTTGGTATGGTTGGTGGTGGTTCATTTCGCTCGCCCCACAATCTCTTCCATTCCACATTATTGTACAGTACCCACTTTTCATCGCCCATCACAATTTGTTTTAAAAACGGAACGTTTTCATTACGTTTAAGTAGAGAATCGTGGGACTTCCCTGGTGGCGCAGTGGTTAAGAATCCTCCTGCCGTATGTATAGCTGATTCACTTTGTTATAAAGCAGAAACTAACACACCATTGTAAAGCACTTATACTCCAATAAAGATGTTAAAAAAAAAAAAAAAAAAGAATCCACCTGCCAATGCAGGGGATATGAGTTCAATCCCTGGTCCAGGAAGATTCCACACACCTTGGAGCAACTAGGCCCGTGCACAACTACTGAGCTTGTGCTCTAGAACCCGAGAGCCACAACTACTGAGCCCGCATGCCACTACTACTGAAGCCTGCACACCTAGAGCCTGCGTTCCGCAACAAGGGAAGTCACCGCAACGAGAAGCCCGTGCACCACAACAAAGAGTAGCCCCCGCTTGCCACAACTAGAGAAAGCCCGCCCACAGCAACGAAGACCCAACGCAGCCAAAAATAAATTAGTTAGTTTTTTTTAAATGCTTCCAAAAAAATGTAGAGAATCGCATGCGGAAATACCGTCAAGAAGGTTTTTTTCACTTAACTTATGTGGAACCCAAATATCAAAGCGATTAACATAGCCAAGCTGGTGCAAATGATTTTCAAAGCTTAATTTGGATATATTGAGTATGTCAGCTATCTCCCTCATGGTATAACATTGATTGTTTTCAATTAATGTCTTGATGTGATCACTATCAATTTCAACTGGTCTACCCCACCGAGAAGCATCGTACAGGGAGAAATCTCCAGGAAACTTCACAAACCACTTTTGACACGTTCAATCAGTCACAGCACCTTCTCCATTTGCATTTCAGTTGGGTTTTTACCTTTCTTGAAATAATAAAGCATAATACACCAAAAATGTTGCTTTTTTTTCTTCCATCTTCAATATTAAAATGGCTACACAAAAATTCACCAATTTTGATATGTTTTTTTAAAAATGCATACTGATATGACAGCTGTCACAATACAATCAAACAAAATTGTTTCGAATGAAGTTAAAGACAACTTAGTGCTACTAGAGCCATCTTACGGAAAAAACCGAATGAACCTTTTGGCCAACCCAATATAACTGCTTCTTAAAAATGGAAATTAATCAAACTTATTTAAAAAGATTTTTACACAAACATATTTCATTTTCCCTTATATAAACTATAGTTAGGTTGCTGCCAGAATGTGGAAAGAACTTCTAGTGGTTCAAGAGAAAGGAAATAATTTAAAAAAAAAAAAAAGTGGACAAAATGTCAACAATATTTATTGAAGCGTAAGACTTGAGTTCAATCCTTTCTCTTCCAATTATTATTGGATAAACTTGGCTTCCATAAGCAATATGGAAAAATAAAAAAAGCATAGGTTGGGAGTTAAAAGAAATACAATCTAATCCCAAAGAGTAATACTAGCAGCGTGAGGCTAAACAACTAAAATTTAATCATTTGGAACTTTCTTCACCTATAAATGGAGGGAATATTCCTCACAGAACTTCTGTAGAGTTAAAAGAGATTATATATGTAAAGCATCAACTATAGTACATAGCAATATATAGTTGATTTTTTGATGCTACTGATTATCATAATCATTTCCTCATCTGTTTATTAGTGGTAGTAATAATATCCAGCTTATACACATCAGAAAATCAAATGAGATTACATAAAAAGCACCCTGAAAACCTTCAAGTTCTAAATAAATATCTATGGCTATTAATTATTATTACAGAATTGCAGATGTGTAATTGCTTAGATATATAGAAGATTACCAATTTCTACAGAGCATCTCCACTTAGACATCCTATTATCTAAAACTCAATACTGCTAAAAATAAAACCTTTTTTCACATCAGAACCTCCTTCCAAACTGCCTGCCTTTCTTTTCTTCCCCATGCCTTTCAATATGCTATATTATATCCCAGTCTCCCATCTAAAGACATCTTTTAATTTTCTTCTCCCCTCCCAACCCAAGATCAAGTCCAGTTGTTTTTTTTCTCAATATCACGTACAAATCTGGAAATTATATTTCACATTTCCTACTCCAGATCATTTAAAAAGACATTAAATTGGGAATCTTATACACTACTAGAGGGAGAATAAACAGATCAACATTTGTGGACTATAAATTGGCCAGTATATAATCAAGAGTCTTAAGAAATCTATACTGAAGAAATAATCTCACATGACAACAATGCCTACATGTAACATCACAATATTATTTACGATCATAAATAAAGTGCGAACAGTCTAATACCCAGTAAAGAAAGAGTGAGATAAATTACAATACAGCTATATGACACACAGCAATTAGAAATCTTACTTTTGAATAATAGTAATGACATAGTGAGATGCTCACGGTTTAACATTAAATGATAAACATAAATATGTTGATAAATATATTTTTACAATTTTACACAAATACATATGCAGCATATTTTATATAAACACAACATATGCAGAAAAACAAACAAAAAAAGGAAACACTAAAATACTAACAACAAAATGTTAGTGATTAAAGTAGTAAGATTACAGAAATTTTTATTATCTTCTTTATAGTTTTTTAATTTTTATATTTTCTCAACAAACGTGTTACTTTATAATCCTAAAAAGACATTAAGTCCAGTCTTAGTACAAATCCCTAGTATTAATCAAAGAAAAATCTATTCATTGTTATCTTAATGTATTAAGTTATTCTAAGAATTGAAACATTAAGCCAGCAAAGTGAAACTGAAAAAATTTCTGTGAGTTGGAAAAAAAAAAAAAAAAAAAAGAAAAAGCCATCAAGTAAAACTTGATCCCTATTTCACATCATCAGCAAAAATTAATTCCAAATGGATTGTTAATCTAAATGGAAAAGGAAAATCAAAGTTTCTAGACGTTAACAAAGGAAAATATCTTCATCACCTTGGAGCAGGCAAAGAATTCTTAAATAGGACACACAAAACACCAAAAGGAAAAGACATAAATTGAACTTCATTAACACTGACTTCTGTTCATCAAAAGAGTAAAACGGCAAATCAGAGTGGAAGAGTGGAAAAGTTAATTGATATATATATCCAACAAATATATAAAGAACTATTACAAATCTGTAAGAGAAAGAAACAACCTAATAGAAAAATGGGCAAAAGATGAACATGTACCTTACAAAAAAATAATATCCAAATTGTCAGTAAACATGAAAGGTACTCAATTTCATTAGTTATCAGTGAAATGCAACCTAACAGATACCAAGGATACAGAGCAATTAGCATAAATTGGCAAAACTATTGAGAAAAACTTCTAAAAGAAATTCCTATAGCTGAACATATCCATACCCAGCAAACTCAATCCTAAGCATAAAACCAACAGAAATGAGTGTGCACATGCACCGAAAGACACAGCCATGAATATTCACAGCAGGGAATTCCCTGGCAGTCCAGTGGTTAGGACTCGGAGCTTTCACCGCCAGGGCCTGAGGTTCAATCCCTGGTCGGGGAATTAAGATCCTGCAAGCCACTTGGCACGGCCAAAAAAAAAAACAAAAGACTATTCGCAGGAGCACTTTTCAGAACAGCCAACATCTTGAAACAAGACAGCTATTATATTAGATATACTAGAATGAATAAATTTTGATACATTCACACAACTGACAATTATACAGAAATGAAAATAAACAACTACCTATGCAATAACATGGACATATCTCATAAAAAACGTAAAACAAACAAATAAGACATCAGAGTAGATAATACATGATTCTATTTATACTGAATTCAAAGTCAGGTAAAGCTAACTGATGATGATAAAAGTGTTTGGGTAGGGGCTATCTTTAGGAATTAGAGGAGGGTTGTGACTAAAAGGGATACAAGAAGGGGAGAGCCTCTGGGATACTGATAATGTTCTATATCTTAATGTGAGTATCGGTTAAACATGTATGTTCATTTTTGAGGAAATTCGTGATTTACAATTTGTGCACTTTTCTGTATGAATGCTGTATTTCAATAAAAAGACATATACCTAGAGAAAGAGCTTTACAAATATGCAGACATATAGATACAAGAAACATGCTTGTATATATAGATATCTATATACATAAGCATGATCCTTTCATCATTATTTCATTCAAACAAATTTAGTAATAACATAAATATCCATCAATAGGGGAGCAGTTAAATAAAATAAGGCATGTCATTTAATCATTCATTAAAATAAATAAGCAAGCTTTATATGCAATAACATGGAAATTTCTACAAAATGTTATTAAATGAATAATGCAAATTTCAAAAGTATATAAAAATAATGTTATCTAATTTGTATAAAACAAAATGTATATTTTCATAAGATATATATTTATAAAACACATTATATAGAAATAAATACAGACACATATTCTGTATGTTTGTTATAAATTTAAAATTTCCAGGATATCAGTATTAGTGGTTACCTCTTTGGAATTAGAGTAGGAAACAAGGAACTTTTACTTTTTTCTTTGTTCTCTTCTATACTATTTTAATTTTTACAAGGACTATGTAGTCCTTTTATAATAAACTTCATCATACAATTATGAAAAAACCCCAAGTAGACATCTCTGAGACTAATCTAGCTAGAATGACCCTATCACAGCCTTGTCTATAATGATTTCCACTTTGGGCACTACTTGATGTAAGAAAGAGTATTAATTCTCATTCAGTACCACTATCTCACAATTCCAAACCAAGCAATTGGACATCAAAGATCAGACAGAACTATATGAAAAGTGTCAGGAGACTGGCTATGTTATTAAAGAATCTAAAAAGAAATCTTCTATTAACAATTTATGTCCACCTAAGGGGAAAAGAAAAAGATAAATTGAGTCCAACAACTTTACCAGCACTGGAGGATACTGAAAAATAGACCATTCTGGGTTGGCTCTCTAAAACAACCTACTAGTGGAGATACCTTGATTCATCGACCTGCCGGGTGAGTTGAAATCAGTAACAATAAGCAATAATATGACTCTCACCAGGAAAAACTATAAAGCAAGATTACTCACTCCATGTTTTCTGCTAAAATATTGATTCCTATCAAATAGGACACTTTCTAAGAGCCATACAAGCAAGTAAAATTTTGTTTAAAAAAAAAACCCTAGAGAACTGATACAAATTACCATATATTTTCTTTAAAATGAGCTCAATTAATAAATGTTTCTGAAAATGATAGCGGAAGAGTATGCTGAAGTAAAAATCATTTGAATGCGGGTGGGGGGAGTACCTCTTTAAGTATACAGACCCAATAAAAGCCAATGCAATCGCCTCAAAAGACAAGGACCCAAGCTGCAAGGAACATAAAATTACTTCTGAATCCCCCAAATGAACTTTAAAAGAAATACAATGGTAATAAGAACTGGCTACAACTAATAACTGTTGAAAAAGTATACAATGTCATAAGGATAACAAGTTGGGAGTTAGCCAAAAAGACAGGAAGAAACATATCATACCAATGACTATTTACGCAAATAAATAGAGCCACACAGACTTGTCACCTTCTAGGATGATTGTGAAAGATCATTTGTTACCAATAAATGTAATACAATTCTGCAACTAAAACAGAGTATAAAATATGTGGCAAAAATAGTCAAGTATCTTAAAATCACTGACATGGATAAAATGATTATTATTTTTGTTGTTGTTAAATAGGAGAGGAAAAGTCACTCATTACAGGACATATACTCAAATTCCTAGCAACAGCATACTGGAGCTTTACTGACTGGAGCAACAGGTATTTGGGGAAATATCTACACAATTCTCCTTAAACTAATGACAGGATTTAAGGCAATTTTAAAACTAAAAACAAAAGAAAGGTCTTAAAGCAAGGGCTAAATAAGTCTTGAGTTTCCTAGACCATTAAACAAAATAATCATAAATACTAAATGCATAAAAGGATGTCTACAATTTTATTCATGCTGTTTTACAGCACAGAAATTCATGACTACAATAAAAAAGTTACACGAGTGCTGAAGTATATTTTTTCAGGAGTTATAATACCTGAAATACCTTACACTTTATTATATCATCAAATGACTAGAACATGATTTTTTATAGTTCCTAATTTATAAAATCCTTTCGTTCAAGTACAATCCAATAGCCTTCTAGAAAACAAATGTGGCATATATCGTTACGAATGACAGTTTGCTCCATTTTGTCAATACAAACATGTCCTTTACTCTTCAACATACTTGACATCAACTGGAAAAATATAGACCATAAAGTTCCCAATCCCTCTTCTCTGGGTATAAGAATTAAAAGGATAAGCCAAATACTATTTTTCAAATTTCTGAAATAAATTTAGGTTTTGAGTTGAGAAGCTTTCTAACACAGTGCTATCCAATAAAGCTTCCAGCAATGATGTAAATACTCTTTATCTATGCTAGCTAATACAGAAGCCATTAACCACATGTGGCTACTGAGCACTTGAAATGTGGCTAATACAACTGAGGAACTGAAATATTAGTTTTAGCTCATTTTAATTCAAATTTCTAAAATCTTTGAAAATAAAGTTCTAATGAGCAAACTACAGACATTCAAAAGTTGGCGTGCAGGACTTCCTGGTGGTGCCATGGTTAAGAATCCACCTGCCAACGCAGGGGACATGGGTTTGAGCCCTGGTCCAGGAAGATCCCACATGCTGCAGAGCAACTAAGCCCATGCGCCACAACTACTGAGCCTGTGATGTAGAGCCCGCGAGCCACAACAACTGAGCCCAAATGTTGCAACTACTGAAGCCCCTCCGCCTAGAGCCCGTGGTCCGCAACAAGAGAAGCCACCGCAATGAGAAGCCCGCGCCCCACAAGGAAGAGTAGCCCCCACTCGCCAAAACTAGAGAAAGCCCGTGCACAGCAACAAAGACCTAACGCAGCCAAAAATAAATAAATAAAATAAATTATTTTTTATAAAAGGTTGGCCTGCAGACTGCAGACTGCTGATGAAAATGTAGAGCCACAGAGTTGAAGCTGGGTGATTGATTTAGAGCAGTAAGGTCAAGATAAATCCTGAAAACCAGCAGTTACCACAAATGAAAAACGTTTACTTCAACTGTCACAAAATAGGGTGTTTACATAGGCTACAGAACCTAAACTGTTATTAACAGTTTACGAAAACTCAACTTTTTGTTTTGAATTAACAAAAAAAAGTTAATATGAAATAAAGTTCTTTGTGACTTCCAAGTGAATGAGCAAATAAAAGGAAAAAACACTTATATGTTCAATATCTATTTTTAAAAGACTTTTAGCACACAATCTAGAAAGGATGAAAGACCATGTAGCTTAAGCTTTCACATTCTGGGGGACCTGGATCATACTGTTCTACATCAATGCCCTCTATTAAACTCAAAAATGTATATTCATGATCCCAAGACCTGCCCTTCACCACTTTGCCTTATCAGCAGGAATGCATAAGTAGTAAGTAAGGGATACAATGTCTCATGTCTGTTATGTACTACTATAAAGCAATGTTACACAAATACTAAATTCTGCCATTTGGTATACAGTATGAGACAACTTTTCATTGATTCATTCTCACAAGGGACTCCAATTTATCATCATCTATTAGGAGTAACAGGACTCAATTATGGATTATCCAAAATTTGGAATATCAAGCAGGTATTTAAGAAGTATTAGAAGAGTAAGAAGTTGAGAAAAGTTCAAACCATGCTGGTAAATGAAAAGAATAGATAAAAAGCAACATGACCCTATGCATGGTAGGCATATCAAAGAAGCACTGAAGAACATACACCAAAATGTTAGGAGTGATTATATCCAGTGGCAGGGGTATGATAGGGTATTTATTCTGGAGATATGTACACCTATGTTCACACAAAAACCTACACATGAATGTTCACAGCAGCTTTATTTGTAATAGCCAAAACATGGAAACAATTAAAATGTCTCTCGGTAAGTGAATGTTTAAACTGTGGTACAACCATACCATGGAATACTACTATATAATAAAAAAGAACAAAGAATTGATATATGCAACAACTCAGATGGCTCTCAAGGGCATTAAGTGAAAAAAGTCAGTCTCAAAAGGTCACATACTATATGATTCCACTGATATAATATTCTCAATATGACAAAGTTTTAGAGATGGAAAACAGATTAGGGTAGGATAGCCAGGGGTTAGGAATGGTGGGGGTAACAAGAAGAGGTGTGACTACAGAGGGGTAGCACCAGGAAGATCTTTGGTATGATGTTTTGTATCCTGAGAGTCATGGTAGTTACGCACACCTACATGTATACAAAGAAAGGTCTAAAACAGTCATATAAACTTCTACTTTAAGAAGCTACGAAAAGAAGAGCAAATTAAAAATAAAGTAAGCAGAAGGAAAGAAATAAATGAGAGTAAAGATGAAAGAAAGTTCAAATGAAAGATAGTGAGCTCAATAAAACCAAACCTTAATCTTTGAAGAGACCAGTAAAACTGATAAACCTCTACCCAGATTAATCAAGAAAAAGACAATTAGCACTATCAGGAATGTGAAAAAAGAAACTATTACAAATCCTTTAGACAATAAAAGAATTAAGAAAATATTATAAATATTTTTGTTCAATTAAAAAATAAAAGAATGAACAAATCCCTTGAAAAGTATAATTTATCAAAACTAAATCAAGAATAAAATTTAAAATCTGAGTAGCCTTACATGTTTTAAAAATTATATTTGGAAGTAAAAACTTTCCCACAAAGAAAACTCAGCCAAAGATTAGCTTTATTGGTGAAGTCTACTAAATATGTATGATAGAAATAATACCAATCTTACACAAACTCTTTCTGAAAATAGAGAAGGAACTATTTCCTACCCCATTTTTAATGTGGCCAGTATACCTAAAACAAAGACTGCAAGAAAACTAGTATCCCTCATAAACATACACATAAAAATTCTTTTAAAAAAATTAGTAAACTGAATCCAGCAACTTATAAAAAAGATGACACATCATGACCAAGTGTGGTTTATCCCAGGAATGCAGGGTTGATTTAACATTTGAAAATCAATCAATAAATTCGCTATATTAAGAAAAGGGAGGAGGGACTTCCCTGGTGGCGCAGTGGTTGGGAATCCACCTGTCAGTGCAGGGGACAAGGGTTCAAGCCCTGGTAGGAAGATCCCACATGCCGCGGAGGAACTAAGCCCGTGCGCCACAACTACTGAGCCTGTGCTCTAGAGCCCATGCTCTGCAACAAGAGAAGCCACCACAAGGAGAAGCTCGCACACTGCAATGAACAGTAGCCCCCACTTGGTGCAACTAGAGAAAGCCCGCGTGCAGCAACGAAGACCCAATGCAGCCAAAAATAAATAAGTTTATTTTTTAAAAAGGGGGGGAATCATATAATCGTCTAACAGATGCAGAAAAAATATCGATGAAGTTATACATCCATTCATAGTTTAAAAAAATTTCAACAAACTAGAAAGAAAACTTCTTCCACCTAATAAATAAAGATCACCTAAGAAAAATCTATAGCTAAAACAATTCTTAATGGTGAAAAGCTGAATGCAGTCCCCTAATGATCAGGAAAAAAGCAAAGATGTCTACTTTTACCACTTCCATTCAACACTGTACTGGAGGCCTAGTCAATACAATAAGGAAGAAAAAAGAAGTTAGATTGGAAAGGAAGATGTAAAATTTATGGATAATAGGGACTATGAATAAACCTAAGGAATCTTACTAGAACTAATAGGTACATATAACAAGATCACAGAATACATGGTCAATATAAAAAGAATCAACTGCATTTCTATATACTAGTCATGAACAATTACACATTGAAAATTTTTTGAACACACAGCAACGAAGACCCAACGCAGCCATAAACAAACAAATAAATAAATAAAGTTATATTTAAAAAAATACAGCTATCAAGAGTAATACTGATGCAGGAGGGAAATCCAAAAGGGAGGGGATATATGTATATGTATAGCTGATTCATTTTGCTGTGCAGTAGAAGCTAACACAACACTGTAAAGCAACTATACTCCAATAAAAATGAAAACAGACTTGCACAATGTTCATAGCAGCTTTATCCATAAAGGTTGAAAACTAGAGATAATAAATAACCATAAAGAAGGAAATAAATAAACAAAATTTTAGGATAATAAAACAACAGAATGTTAATCAACAATGAAAAGGGATGAACTACTCATACACCCAACCAACATGAAAAACTGCAAAAACACTATGCTGAGCAAAAGAAGCTGGAGAAGATATTTTAAAATACTTACTTCATTAGTGTGACAACTAAATAACCAAGCCATCATTCTCTTTCTAATGCAACTGAAAATTAATTTAAAATACATCACAATAGACTACTGCTTTGAGGTGTTCAGTACCAACACCTGCGAAATGAAACCCTTAATCAATCTCTAACTTGTGAGATTATACTATAACACAATAGGAATGCACACTTTGTAAAGATGAATGTTACTTTTTAATATGCTTATCCATAGGAAAAGCAATTATTATTTTAATTGTTTCAGTTACTTTTCAATTAGTAAGTAAAAACTATGTGAAAAATACTGATGTTACAGCTATTTAGTTCTTTTTTTAAATTTTTATTTATGTATTTTCTTCGTTGCTGCGTGCAGGCTTTCTCTAGTTGCAGCAACTGGGGGCTACTCTTTGTTGCGGTGCAAGCGCTTTTCATTGTGGTGGCTTCTCTTGTTGCGGAGCATGGGCTCTAGGAGTACAAGCTTCAGCAGTTGTGGCACGAGGGCTCTAGAGCGCAGGCTCAGTAGTTGTGGCACACGGGCTTAGTTGCTCCGCGGCATGTGGGACCAGGGCTCAAACCTCTGTCCCCTGCACTGGCAGGCGGATTCTTAACCACTGTGCCACCAGCGAAGTCCCTATTTAGTTCCATATTAGAATTTTTTCAAATAAAATTGATATTCTATAGTGAAAAAAAAAAAAAAAAAGAAGCTGGACACAAGAGTTACATATGATTCCATTCACATAAAGTTCTCAAAGGACAACACTAATCTATGATGGGGGGAAAAAACCCACAACAACTGTTGTGGAGTGGACTGACCAGGAAGAAACACAAACTTTCTAGGATGATGAAAATATTCTGTACCTTGATGCCTTGTGGGTTATCAAGTTTATGCAGTTGTCAAAACTCTAAACTATAAACTTAGGATCTCACAGCATTTCAATTTAAACTTTTTCTCAATTAAAAAAAATTTCTTTCACTCAAAAAATATCTGACTGCCTACCACAGCCCGGTTATTGAGAACACAAAGTTAAAATACAGGTTCCAGAAAAGCGACCTCACGGTCCTGCAAGCCAAGAAATGAAAAATAAGTTAGTTACTATAATGAAAATTACACAAAAGAAAGTTTTGAGAAGTGAAAAACGGTAGACTGCCAAACAAAGAATATTACAGGTATACAACACATACAGAAGTAACAGAAAAAATCATATTGGGCCTGGGCAACTAATGTAATTTCAATGTACTTAAAGTATGAAGCGGGGAGAGGGGCTTGAAGCACTGTACACAGGGGCTGGATAAGATGAGACCTGATCACAGGCCCTTTCAGCCCAAGCAAAAGAATACATTTCATCTGTTTAGCAATAAGAAACCTCTGAAAAAGTTTTCGTAGGGGAGAGATAAGTATAAATATCATTTTGGAAAGATCACTATAGGAACCATCTGAAATACAGACTGGATAAGGGTCAGGCTACAGTCAGTCCAATAAGAAAGCTACTGAGGGACTTCCCTGGTGGTGCAGTGGTTAAGAATCTGCCTGCGAATGCAGGGGACACGGGTTTGAGCCCTGGTCTGGAAAGATCCCACATGCCACAGAACAACTAAGCCCGTACACCACAACTACTGAGTCTGCACTCTAGAGCCCGTGAGCCACAACTACTGAGCCCGAGGGCCTAGAGCCTGTGTTCCGCAACAAGAGAAGCCACCGCAGTGAGAAGCTCGCACACCACAATGAAGAGCAGCCCCTGCTCACCGCAACTAAAGAAAGCCCATGCGCAGCAATGAAGACCCAATGCAGCCAAAAATAAATAATAAATAAATAAATTTATTTTTTAAAAAAAGCTATTGCAATCAATAGACCACTTTATCCAACAACAGCAAAACACTAATTCTTCTCAATCTCACATGGAGCATTCACCGAAACAGATGACATTCAGGGCCATAAAACACAACTTCCCAAATGTAAAAGAACAGAAAATCATATAATAAACACTCTCAAACCACAACAGAACTAAACTAGAAATCAGCAACAGAAAGATAGTTGGAAAATCCCCAAATGCTTGGATATTAAACAACATACTTCCAAATAACATATGAATCAAAGAAGAAATCTCAGAAGAAATTAAAAGATAAAATGAACTAAATGAAAATAAAAATACAACTTATCAAAATGTGAGGGACACTGAAAGCAGTGCTTAGAGAGAAATTTATATCATTGAATGCTATATTAGAATGCCATTTTTATATATCAAAAAAGATCTAAATCAATCACCTAAACTTCCACCACTGAAAACTGGAGGGGCAGATGGCAAATTAAATCCAAAATAACAGAAGAAATCATAAAAATCAGAGCAGAAATCAATGAAACTGAAAACTGGAAATCAACAGAAAAAATCAAAAGCTAGTTCTCTATAAAATTAGTAAGTCTTTACTGGGGGGGAGGTAAAAATGGGGAATTGGTGTTCAGTGGGTATAGAGATTCAGCTTTGCAAGATGAAACAGTTGTACAGTAGCTCTAGAGATCTGTACAACAATGTGAGTATAGTTAACTATATGCTGATACTGTATATAATACCATATGCTTAAAAACTGTTAAGATACTTTTTTAAAAAAAAAAAGGCAGCAAGCCTCTAGCCAGGCTAAGAAAAAAAGAAGATATAAATTACTGATATCAGAAATGAAAGTGGGGACATCACTACAGACCCCACAGACATTAAAATGATAATAAAGGAATACCATGAACAACTCTATGCCCACAAATTTGATAACCTAGATGAACTGAACCAATTCCTCGGAAGACACAATCTGTCGAAACTCGCACAAGAAGAAACAGACAATCTGAATAGGTCTATAGCTATTAAAGAAATTGAATCAGTAATTAATAATCTTCCAAAAAGTAAGTACCAGGCCCTACGGATTCACTGGTGAATTCCACCAAACATTCAATGAAGAAATTATACCAATTCTCTACAATCTCTCCCAGAAGACCAAAGCAGAGGGAATACTCCTAACTCATTCTACGAGGCCAGAATTACTCTAATATCCAAACCAGACAAAGACATTGCAAGAAAAGAAAACTAGACCAATCTATCTCATGAACATAGATTCAAAAATCCTCAACAGCTATTAGTAATCTGAATCAAACAATGTGTAAAAAGAATTATAAGCCACAACAAAGTGGAATTTCTTCCAGGTATGCAAGGCTGATTCAACATTTAAAAATTAATTAATGTAATCCAACGCCATCAACAGGCTGAAAAAGGAAAAGGCTATTGCAATGGACTAGGTAAAAGTTGGTGAGCACATGTATTAGAACACACCTGTAAGTAGTTATCCATTCATTCACACCATGTGCCAACACCTGGGACATAATAGAAAATAAGACAAAATTCATGCTGTCATACATAGATAGAGCCTACAATCTATCAGAGAGATAGACACTGAACAAGTCCCTATTGCACGAACTACACCTAGACCAGACAGAAGTGGCAAGCTGATAATGATGAAGTTTTAACTAGGTTAAAAAACAATGGGGGGCTATGACTGAGGGGAATATTACAAGTAGGATATACAAAGGTCCTAAAGCAAAAGAAAAAGCACAGTATATCAGAAGTACTGAAAGGATCCAGGTTTAATATCACATAAACAATAGAAGAGGATTACAAGATGCAAGAGGGAAGAAATATGGGAACATATGTATATGTATAACTGATTCACTTTGTTGTAAAGCAGAAACTAACAAACAATTGTAAAGCAATTATACCCCAATAAAGATGTTAAAAAAAAAAAAAGAAGAGGATTACATTACAGTTGTAGTTTTGCTGGTCATCAGGTAAAAATAAAGATACAAGAAGGCAAAAAAAACCACTTAGCCTCCTTACCTTCGTGAGCCTCCCACACTCCGTGCCTGCATCAGCACCATGCTCAGAAAGGCCCTGCTCCTCTCTGCCTGGTTTGCCCTGGCTGTGACTTACCCCACACTACTCCCAGAATTCATCACTGACCTACAGTCAGTCAACCACTGTCCTACTACAATTGACCAGTGACCAAGATACAGAAACAACCATTGACTTGTATTTGGAGAACACACAGACTTTCCCATTACCTACTAATGTGGAATTAAACACCCTCAGCTCTGAGGAAGAAGTCACTAAGGCCAGAGTTGATTATGAGTCACTTCACACAGAAAACTTATGGAGTAAAGATTATGAAGATGTCACTGCTGGTTATTCCAAAGAGCCCGTGACTGAAGCACCAGATGAGCCCAGCATCTTCATGGGAAGCAATGAGTCCAGCTCACTGTTTTTGTTTTTTTGTTAGAAAATGAAGCAGTTCTCCATTAGCTGTGACCATCACTCTGCTAACCACAACTTTCTAAAAAGATTCTGAGCCTCTGAACAAGCCTACCATTCCATTATAGGAGCTTGAAGAATTGCAAAGACTGTGAGACACAGGATGTACCCACTTGAGGAAAGAGTGGCAGAAATTGTACACAGACAGAAAAGGGGCATCTCGTAATCTCTTCACCATGTCCCATTTAATGTGGGCCCAATAAATGTTCGTTTGAATTGAAAAAAGAAAAAAAGTTATGGGTGCCTACAAAAGAGTACCTTACGTGATGACCTATGACATCCAGGGTAAACAGACTAAAGAGCTGATATCCTTTTTAAAGATAATGAAAAAAATAAAGATGGCAGGGACTGCCAAGAGTTACAGAATTTGAAAGAAAAACTCTCAAGTGTACAATCTTTTTCTAGCTGTGCTCCAGATTCAATCTTTCTACTCTTTAAGGAGAATTCCAGAAGTTGAAACAAAGTATCTTTTAAAATTAAGCACTTAAAATTTAACACACACACACACAAATTCAATACACAGTAACCCTGATAAATAAATGTTATCCAGAAAAGATAAGTTTCTGAAATGTATGTAATATCAAAACTTAATTTTGCCTTTTCAACTATGATTTTTACCAATATTTAGTACATCTATTTAATAATGCTCATTTGAACTATTTATATTCAGCCTTTAAACACTTCCTGAAATTTCTTCAATGACTTGTATCACTTAATACAAAATTAATTATGTTTCTAACTGTAAGTTTAATATCTTAAAAAGGAATTACTTACAGGGACATTAAGTGCATACTGTAGTCCTTGAGGAAGTCTTTCATGTGTCTCCATCTGCTCTTCATCATTTTTCACTGTCTCCTCATGGACCATGAGTTCATCATGTGATATCATATCCTGTTGTCTCATTTCACTTTCTTTTTCTTTTTTTTTTTCTTTTTGCGGTACGCGGGCCTCTCACTGTTGTGGCCTCTCCCGTTGCGGAGCACAGGCTCCGGACGCGCAGGCTCAGCGGCCATGGCTCACGTATCACTTAATACAAAATTAATTATGTTTCTAACTGTAAGTTTAATATCTTAAAAAGGAATTACTTACAGGGACATTAAGTGCATACTGTAGTCCTTGAGGAAGTCTTTCATGTGTCTCCATCTGCTCTTCATCATTTTTCACTGTCTCCTCATGGACCATGAGTTCATCATGTGATATCATATCCTGTTGTCTCATTTCACTTTCTTGTAACACTTCATCTGCAGCAAGGATCTCCTGGTGAGGCATACTCCGATCTTGAAGAACCGACTCCTGCAGCTCTCCAGACACAGTAGACTGGCCAGACACTCCACCCATTACAACCATTGCCCTGGAAGACTGCATTTCGTCTATGCCGCCACATTTAAGAAATAATCCTTCCAGTTTGTCGTCAATGTTCATGCTTAAGTATAACTGCCTAGAAAGACCAAGTTTGGCAACAAAGCATAATAAATTAGTTTTATATGTCTACTTGAATTTTTTTAATTTCAAATTATGAAGGTACACACTTTAATAAAAATGTTTTATTCATATAATTCAATATTGCCTCCAATTTAAAAATCACAATAAATTTCCAAAGGCTGGTAGAGTAAAGCACCAATTTTTATTTTTGACATTAAGACACAAAATCCTAATCTATTTCATTATGAAAAATGAGCATGACATAAAGCAAATCAGGGGAAAGTATTTGTAACACCAGATGGATCCACATCCTTTAATATACTAAAATGTCTTAAAAATAAAAAGAAATAACATTAAGAAATAAACTGAGAGAAGAGTATCAGGCAAATCATAAAGAAAAATTAGAAATAGTCACTAAATATATAAAATAATATTCACTTACAGTAATTAAAGAAATGAACATTAAAACCATATTTTATCCACCAAACTGATAATAACTTAAAAAATACACCTGACGTTGAGGTGGCAGGGGGGAAAAAAAAAAGACACTCATCTACTGACAGTGGGAGTATATTAGTTCAACTATTTTCAAAGGTAATTTGGTACCATGTATCAAAAGCCATAAAAATGCACATATTCTTTGAACTGGTGACTTTACTTTTAGGAACCTATCCTGATGAAATCAGAAATACATATAAAGATATGCATGGAAAATCACTATAGCAGTACTTCAATAGTGAAAAACTGGAATTTCACTGCATATTCAACAAAATGAAACTGGTTAAATTATATTCATACATGTTTTAAAACTAGACTACAATAAATTTACTAAAAATCATTGAATTGTACACTTAGGATGGGTGAATTTTATTGTACATAAATTATATCTCAATGTTTTTCTTAAAAACAGAATCAGAAAAATGGCTATCCTTGGGTGAAGAGGCCATTGATAGGAGGTAGGAAAAGGGGGGTGTCTGGAAACTGATAATGTTTTTCCTGAGTTGAATGCTGATTGCACAGGTGTGCTCACTTTGTAAAATTTTAAGATGTATATATCTATGATATGCATACATTTCTGCCAGAATAAATAAATTCAAATTTACTGAATTTATGCTTCAGTAAAAAGTAAAAGTCTGTTGGAATTCAAAAAATATCCATACAGTCAAAAAATATTCTTGAAAAATATTTGAAAATTTGGGGAAAAAGCCTGATATTAAGGGAAATGTGTGTATAAATATGTGTTTGTACAGATTTATTGAAAATGCTAACAATATTAATATTACCACTGGGTGGTGAAATTACCAGGTTTTTTTCATATTTACATTTATCTCTAATTTGAAAACTTTCTATAATAAAATTTTATTTCTTTCAAATGCTTTTAAATTTGTTAAAATGGAAAAAGTAGTATTTTCATTACTAATATATTCTTAAATAGTTGCACATGATTAAATAAATTTAAGAGATCATGATAACTAGACACTATTAAATACATTATCTTATTACATTATCTTATTTTTTCCATTATTATAGAAAAAACAGGCAATATTAAATCTAACTTTCGTTGCTGTAAATTCACACTCCGTTGTGTTACTTGAGGAACTAGCATAACAATAATCATGAAATCCAAAGAAACTTCATCTCAAAGAATGTCAGAACATTGGTACTGTTTGTTTTTTATCAGATTGTGCAAAATAAACACACACACTCGCCCAACATGATGGGCCCACAATTAGTAAATCCGTTAACTATGTTTCAGTTTAGTCACCTCTTTCCCAAATCAATCAGGTAGTAATGGTTACTAATTTGATCATAGCTTTGAGAGGTAAAATAAATGATCAGTTAAATTCAAATACACTACTGAAATTTAAATACTCTTTCATTTACTAAGGTTATCATCTAGGGAGAAAACTTTACTTAAATGTACAGCTCAAAAAACAGCTCATATAAACAGCAAAGTAAATAAAAATATAATTCATGCTTGTTAACCTTGTCTTCCCTGGTACCAGGTAGTATCGAAGTCCAGAATACATACGGGACAAAGGAACAAGAATCTAATTTCTCTTTCCAAAATCTTTTAAGTAGTCTAAAGGACAAACATTTAAAACATATCACCAAATAACTGTCCTCTTCAAATATTCTATTTATCACATTTCTAGAGAATAAACTATCCCACAACTAAGTGAAATTTAAGTCTCTTAGGGTTAAAATTTGCTTATTTCTTTGGAAATCCTTACCAAATCAATTATGTTCTTCTAATCTGTTTATTGTCTTCCTAAAGGATTTGGAAAGCCCCCAACTTAAAGGGGATGTATATATACACAAAGCCACCCTTTACTGCTGTGCCATCTGCTATTGCCACATACGTCATTATTTAAAAAAAAAAACAACGCACACCCTTGGGAGCTTTTAAAGAATACGGGAGAAGTAAAAGAAGTAGTTATTAAAAGAAGACATTAATAAAAGATATTAGACAAACTGACCTAGGACAGAACTTTTAAAAAAAAATTAGCTAAAGTTGTAAGTGACTTACTAACCCAATGCAAGGTCTATATTTCCCTAAAGTAGTGGTCCTCATCTCCAATGTTTTTTGCCATGCACCTCATCAATTTTTAAAAATTTATCATATCCTAATACATGTATACTACTTAAAACTATACCTATAATACTGTGTTAATATGTAATATGCCTATTAAAATAAACATAAAAACATAATTTTTTTAAACTAACCTTATCCCTAACATCAGGCTAAAACAGTAAGTATTGAGGAAGTCAAAGTACTTTGGAGAGAGAGAATATCTGGGGGAAAAAAGGCAGGTTTGCAAAAAAGTGCTAGAATGAGGGATCTGGAACAGAAAGATACCACACCTCAATATACAGGTAGTAAATAAAACGGGAAGTGGAAATACTGTTAATGAAAGCAAACTTGACCTCCTCGAAAATTTTCTCGAAAACAGGCCATATATACAGAAAAAGGAATCGCTCTTCCTTTGTTACATATGCTTTCTTATTCCTATGACCCCAAATTAAGCCATGTATTTCAAATTACTGGCTAGCCTAAAAACTGTTCTTGAGACAATTTTCCTTAAATACCAGGAAATACTACGATTTCAACACAGATTTCAATATCAATGAACACTGCTTTGACAAGGTTTTAAAGTTAGTTTTGGAAAATCTGCCAGAATGAAAACTGTATGTACCACTGAGCCAGCAACCTCACTGCCTGGAGTATATACAATCCTATGTATGTGCTTAGTCATAAAAATTAACCAAAGATGTATGTACAAGGATGTCTGGTGCAACCTTTTAATGGAAAAAGACTGGAAACAACCTAAGCATCCAATAATAGAAGACTTGTTAAATTAATTATGATTCAACCATACACTGGAATACACACAGCCATTAAAGTGAATGAGGTAGTTATATGTGCTGGGTAAAAAGTTTTCCAAGATACATTAAGTGGAAAAAAAAAATCAAGAAGAAGATACATAGACAAGTAAGTGAGCCCCACTTGTATCACACACCTTAACCACATCTGGGCAGGAAATAAACAAGGCTCTCAAACAAAAAAAGTTAATTTCACTAAGCCCATGGTAAATGGGAAAAGGACAAAGCTACTCTAAGAAAAATGATAAAAATATGTTTTTTATTGTCCTTGAAGCTCTCTTATATGCACTTACTATCTTTAACTTTCCCCCTTTTAACTCCTACATGATCTATGTTAAAGCTCTTATGTGCTTCTCTGCACATTCAAAAACCCAAATACAGCAAAAGGTCGCATGCTCAAAAGTTAGCACAGGCTACTTCCCTTCTCTAATTTCAGTATTTTCAGGGAGGATCAGCTGAGTGTAAAGAAAGGAAACTGATGTTATCAATCTGCACTAACGTGAATATTTAAATGTCTCTTCCTGCTAAACCTTCAAAAAGCCAACTGTTGGGCTTCCCTGGTGGCGCAGTGGTTGAGAATCTGCTTGCTAATGCAGGGGACACGGGTTCGAGCCCTGGTCTGGGAGGATCCCACATGCCATGGAGCAACTAAGCCCGTGCGCCACAACTACTGAGCCTGCGCGTCTGTAGCTTGTGCTCCACAACAAGAGAGGCCGCGATAGTGAGAGGCCTGCGCACTGCGATGAAGAGTGGCCCCCACTTGCCACAACTAGAGAAAGCCCTCACACAGAAACGAAGACCCAACACAGCAAAAATAAATAAAATTAATAATTTTTTTAAAAAAACCAACTGTTTTTTGACCCAAATGTCTATACAATTAATGGAAATTGAGGAGTTAGGAATATTACATAGGAGAAAGGAAGGGAGGAAGGGAGGAAGGAAGGAAGGAAGGAAGCAAGCAAGCAAGCAAGCAAGCAAGCTTAAGTCATGTCACTTACATGAAAGGCTGCTCTGGAAGAAAAAAAGAAATAAACAACTAATCTGCATTCCCAGGAGCCTCTGTCAAATGGGGAAAAAGAAGGACTAGGTGGAGTAATAAGAAATAAGTCACCCTGAGCTCCTTGTAATGACCCATTATTCTGCAACTGAAGGAAGCTTGTGCAGCTGACAAAGAATATAAAATCACAGAGCTGTTATGATCCAAGACAGGACGGACAATGATGTTCTAGAACTAATTCAGCTAAAGGTAATAAGATGGCACTCCTTCTGGAGTTACCCAGAACAGAGATTGCTGAAGACTAGAACTTAGTAAGAGAGGGAGGGAAGGAAGGGGCCCACTTCAGGCCAATTTCTCTGAAATCTCCTTTAGCAGATTACTTCAAACGCTGCATTCTTTTCCCCCTTCCAAGTTTTGTTCTTTCCTCATCTCCATCCCTCTGCCAGAGAAGCTAGAAGGCATAGTAAAAGGAATATTGAGGGGACCACAATTCAGCTTTCTGCTCCATTCAATTCTCCCTCTCCCACACACACCCCCACCATCCTTTCCTACTGAAAAATGTTTGGTTCAGCTGTGTAAAAGTAATCCAAATTGCAGCCGATTAAGAAATCCCTAGTCATTTAAGCCTAATGGCAATGAGGTACTTAAAGAGAATATAAATTATCAGCCATCACTTTCTCCTGCCTTCCAGAAAAGACAGTTGACTCTTCTTGTTGGACCTTCTAATTTAATGCTTCTAATCAACTGTGTGCAAGCAATTAGAAACTATGCTTTACAGATTTGTATAAGTTGAAATAGAGTAAATAAGCTTTGAGTCAGGGCTTTTAATAAGGAGTTAAACACATGGGTATTTCAGACAAGTATTTTCTCAGCTGAGGGGACTGTCTGGGCTTGTTTTCAGAGGACAAAGTTAACAGAAGCATAATATATGAACAAGTTGGGCATTACTACTCATTTTTAATCAACTATACAATGCTTACTGCGTTTTTTATGGGAATTCTATAAATTAAAATGAGAATTCAACTTAAAAATTCTATAAATTATGGGAATTCAACTTAAAAATGCTTACTGAGTTTTTTATGGGAATTCTATGCAATTAATGAGGAAAATGTCTTTCCAAATTTATTAATAGGTTTGAGTCTATATTATAAAATTCAGAGATTATGATAACCTGGAGAAGAAAGACAACTAACATGTGTTGAGGATCTACCAGATGTAAGACACTATGCTGGGCAGAGGGATATGTTACTTCACTTAATATTTACAGTAACACTCAAGACAGTAACAGTATATCCCCATTTAACAGACGAAGAAACTGGAGTTTACCCAAAGTCACAAATCTAGCATGTAAACTGGGATTTGAAAACAGACTTACCTGGTTTAATGCACTTTTTACCATACCGTACTACCTCCGTCTTGAAAAGGCCCTGGACACTAAGAACTCATTGAACTCATTCTCTTCTCACCCACCTACTCTGAAGCCACTCTGTCACCACTGCTTGGCTTGGTAAAGCAATCCTTAGTTGGCTACTCCCATCTCATGGCTACCATGGGAGAATTCTGTGTGACACAGAATCCCTTTTCTCCTTCAGCATGCATAGACACCGTCCACAATTCCTATTTTCCACTTCTACCTACTATTCACAGCTTGGTAAATTTCTCCTCGTTCTTTTTTCATCGGTTCACATATACCCCCTTAATCCTTCCATTCTTTCTTCAAACCTTTACCAAGTTACTTTAGGAAAATCTCTCTTTTTCCTTTACTTTCGCATTTTCACTTGGAAATCAAAAAAATAATCCTAAATACGGCTGATAAATGTAGGAGCTATGCTAAAAATATACCTGTATCAAAGAAAAGAGGACTGTAAGTTTTAAAGTGAAAACAGATTTGAAGGCTTGTGCCATAATCCTCTAATATTCTTGAAAGCACCTACTTTCCCCTTCAGAATGTACGTGAATATTGATCTGCCACTTTATCACCTTTAATTAAATCTGCATTCAAGTGTGAAAGAAATATATCTCACTTAAAGATACTGCTTTTCTGTTTTATTTACTGAGTTTGGCTGTAATATTATTTTCCATCAACATTTATTGAATAATGTAAAACTTCAACTAAATGAGTCAAAACAGACTATAATTGCCAAGCTTAGGAACCTAAACATCATTCTTTTCTATAAAAAGAGTAATTTCCAACTCAAAATCTTCTCCCAAATCAATAATACCCTGCCTTGTACCAGAACCCATTCAACCTATAAAGAAACTTCACTCACAGGCAAAAGAGAAGTACTCAAAGGAACCTGAAACAGATTAAAAAAAAAAAAAAAAAAAAAAAAGCTAGATTTCACAAATTACTTCTGATTCAAAGTATTTTCAACAAACTCCTTGCTGGCTGGAGGATGCCAGTTACATTACTTTGGATATTAATATTTCTAACCTATGTAGTCAGTGAGAAATTACACCTTACAAATATCAGCATTAGAAATACAAATATCAATCACCCTCAAGATCAAATTGGTACTACAAAGAAACCCATGATCAAAATGGAGTTAACAATTTGCCATTTGTCATTCCTCAGAAGTTTTCTATTCCCTCTCATCCTTCAAAAGGATAGTTTTGATCTAAGCAAAAACTGCTTCATCTCTAATTTAGAAACAAAATCTAGCTCTTACCTAGGGATATTCTACATTCAGAAACCCCTTCAGATACACCTTTGTATAACTACCATTTTGCATCTATAAAGCATATTTTGTAAACTATGCCCTTTGACTTTTAAATTGTTACTATTCAAAACATCCTAATAGGAGCATCATTTACAATAATGACAACTAGACAAAATGGCCTTTTTTATTAGTGTTAGCAACAATAAAAGATGTTCAATAAGAGAATTTACAGACTAAATCACTTTACACAATATGACAACTAAATAAAAACCTGTGATCGTTTTTTAACCACAGAAAAATAATTTATAAATATTTAAGCCAAAGTTAACAGGCATCTCTATATGCCCAATGCCCCGCTCAAATAAAGCAGAATCTAGGGGGCTTCCCTGGTGGCACAGTGGTTGAGAGTCCGCCTGCCGATGCAGGGGACACAGGTTCGTGCCCCGGTCTGGGAAGATCCCACATGCCGCGGAGCGGCTGGGCCCGTGAGCCATGGCCGCTGAGCCTGCGCGTCCAGAGCCTGTGCTCTGCAACGGGAGAGGCCACAACAGTGAGAGGCCCGCGTACCGCCAAAAAAAAAAAGCAGAATCTAAGCATATTCTCCATTCCAAATACGCATCACCAGTCTTCTATAACTGTAACAACAATGTAACAACAAGAAATTAGTGGTATTTAGAAATGGTAAGACATAAAATTTATGGCAACTGTTTACTGAGAAACAGCTATATTTTATCTTAAAAAGGAGAAGAAAGGGAAAAGGTAAAAAAGATCCAAGCAAAACAGAACCCTACATTCTGCTAGATCTAGTTGTTTCATCCATCTCATTTTATGCCAATACCAACAATTCAAACATTCATATTAAAAATACTCTATTAGGAAACTATAAATTTTCTACAGTTTTGTATAATAAAAGAAACATTAAAAATACTTAAACTTCCCTATACACTAAGCTATTTTTAATATGTACTATATAATAACCAAGACTCATTCCAAAACAGAAAAGTGTTAACTATTTAAATCAAAATTTTAATTTTTAAACATTGCATAAATGCTCTCACTTAACAGTACAAACCCTATTTGTGAAGTACAATAAAACTAAAAATGTGTTCATCGCCTTCAATGCCAAAAACACCGAAAATATCTTATAACCATTTTCTAATAAAGTTAAATCAACAGGCCTAATATAAATATTCAATACAAGTATACAAAATTTACCAAAACTAACTGTTATCTCAAGTCTCAAAAGAAAAGGTACCTAGGTTAATATATGTTGATATTGACATAAAATATGATGAAAAACTGACAACTAATTTCCAACCCTTTAATAAATTCTCTAATAGAAACATACAATATCTGATACTTGTTTCAAAATACAGTATTTACAACAGGCCAAGAACCATATAATGTAATTACAATGAAACATTTTTCATCTACAAAAATATAAAGTATATAATGTCTTTGGGAATAAGTTGTTCTGACGAGATCTAAACATTTAGAATAACAGATTTTTTAGAGTTAGAAGGAACCAGTTACACAACATTTAGCTTTATGTGTTGCTAGAAAGATCCTCTCACCCAAGACCCTCATCCTTGCCTTAAGACTCTAAAACGTTAAACAAACCATTTCAACCTAATGTCAGTGAAACAAAATGAGGAATTATCTCAAAAGTCACTTTTAACTTTTAAGACCTTATTCTACCTTATGATATCAAGACAGCAGTATTTAATCAAAGAACCATGATGACTATTCACAAAACTAAAATTGTCTCAGAACTCAAAACAATTTCCAAAGCACTGTCACAGGCCAAGAGTTAATATGTCTTAAGACAATAAAACATATTTTAATGTTAGTCCAACTAGATAAATGGAAAGTAAATCTGACAAACCCTAATGTGACAGACAACTAGCTATCCCCCCCAGATTCTGTTCTCTCCTTCTTGCCCAATAATAAAATATTAAGTGAGACACACAATGACCTAGGTAAGACTCATTTTCCAGCCTCCCATGCAGCTGGTTGTGGTCATGTAACAGTTAAAGCCAATGGGACATAAGTAGAAACGATACACACAACTCTCCTAAAAGGAAAAGAAAATGTTCTTCCCTTTTCCCTCTTTCTATTGGCAGACATGATGGTAACCCTCTTGGACCACAAGATAGAAGCCACATGTTAAGAATAGCAAAGCAAGACAAAGAAGCCTAGGTTATGATGACTCTGGAGTGTCCAAACAATCCTGATATTGTTTATATGGACTTTTCAAGTAAATATAAATGTATTTCTACATTTTTAAGCACCTGTCACAGTAGACAAGTCTAAATTTTAACTAATATACTTAATATAAATAATTATTAAAATTATCTACATGACTGCTTCCTTATATTAGCATAGGCAAACATACAATATGTACAAAGGTACAGTAACATATGCTTTTTCACATTTAAAAAATTATATGCCAAACACCATTAAATTTGATTAATAGGTCTAATTTTCCCACATATGAAAATAGTTTCCCTGGAAATCCTGGAAAATTTAATGTGGGTATGTATGCGTTTATGACAGGTGAGTGAAAAATGCAATAAACCCTGCTGAGGAAAAGGGTTAAAGAAGGAAACACCTTGCCACTTAAATTTCACCTAAGATTACATAATAAGCTACACATATTTTCCTGGGCTAAACTTAAAACCCAAAGCTGTATCATTACTCATCAATTTTCTCTTAACACTGTTTTCTCAAGAAAAATATTAAATCCCAAGTTTCTTCCAGATATAAATACTACAACATAAAGAAACTATTATACAAACTTAACATGAAATTCTAGCAGCCAAAAAAAAAGGTTTCATACTTGAAAATTTTACTTATTCATGATTATGAAAAATAAGTATTGAAGTTACCTGAGACTAACGCAAAAATGAAGACTTCAAGGAAGGGAATGCTGTAGAGTTGAAAAAGAAATCATGGTTGAGTTTCTACCTTTCATAGGCTTCAGAGACCCTCAATACCACTTCAATCATTTATGCCATCCAATTCCTACAAAAAAAATAAAAATAAAACACAACAAACAAAACACATTACTTATGGAGACAAAAATACTGTACAAATATAACATGGACAAACTGGTATGCATAATGAAGTGATCACTCTTTGTAAATAGTAAGCTATGCCTGAATAACCAGTGCAATGACTTCTTTTTAAATCTGAAACTGGGAAAATACAATAGTGATAAGTAGTAACTGTGAAATAACCCTGGCCTTGTAAAGAATAATTTGCCTAGATCTGGAGTGTACAACTTCAGAGACACGGGATATCGAAGGAAATTCAGAAGGTTACAGACCTACACATTTACAAAAGAGAAATCAGTAATTAAAAACTCACTTAACACTATTTTTATCTGCTTTGCAAAGGCTATGAAGTGAAGAGAGAAGCAAACACAATTCTAGGCCTTAAAAATAACAAACAGGGGCTTCCCTGGTGGCACAGTGGTTGAGAGTCCGCCTGCCGATGCAGGGGACACGGGTTTGTGCCCCAGTCCGGGAGGATCCCACATGCCGCGGAGCAGCTGGGCCCGTGAGCCATGGCCGCTGAGCCTGAGCATCTGGAGCCTGTGCTCCGCAACGGGAGAGGCCAGCAGTGAGAGGCCCGTGTACCGCAAAAACAAAACAAAAATAAAATAAAATAACAAACAGAGCTAGTCCTGTACAGAATGTACATGTATTCACAGTAGAAAGGATTACAGTTGTAAAATCATACTAAATACCTACAGAAATATGATCACCAAGGTCATCTTTGACTAGAAAAGCTGACAAAAATGGGAATAATCATAGGGAGACTGTGTTCCATACCCCCCAAAATTAAAATGAAAAATATAAGCTATACACAAGACGAAAATTTCCTGTCAGTGAATATTTCTGAACCTAGTAACAGACTAAAGAGTTCATGGAGTTTCCTACCATAGAGGTTCTTAAAAATATTACATTCCTACCTATTAAGAATAATTTGTATTTACTCCTCCACAGAAAGCTTGGAGACCAGATGATATGACACATCTTATGATTTTGTATCAGTTTTTACAGTGGTGCAAAGGCAATAAGAATAGTCTTTCTCACCTAAAACATACCAGTAATAAGTCCATCTTTTTACTTCAGAAAGTATAATACATTCACTTTTTAAAACATTTCAACACTGTATCCATATTTTTTAGAAGTTTAAATTCTGATGGAACTATTTACCCCTCAGTATCCTTTCATTTCAGAATTTTCCTCCACATTCACACGTCTACTTTTGCAGATGAACTCTTGCTCAAAAAAACCATTTTTTTTCACTAGGATTGTATCATATATAAATTAATAGCAAAATGACAACAGTAACAATAACCTGGGCAGGCAGGTTATTGGGGGAGTCACAATCTGAAATTACTCCAATATGTTACCTAAAATGCCCAGTTTTCAACAACAAATTATAAGGTGCACCAAAAAAAGAAAGAAAGAAAGAAAAGAAAAATGTGACCCACATTAATGAAAAATAGCAATCACGACAGTTTCTGAGCATCCCCAGATGTTGGTTTAAGCAAAGATTTCAAAACATCTATTATAGACATGTTAAAATAGAACCCATTTTTAACTTTTTTTAATTATGAAAACAATCAACAGATAAGAAATTCTCAATAAGGGTACAGAATTTATGTAAAAGAACCACATGAAAATTCTGAAGTTGAAAAGTATAATAACTAAAACAAAAAATTTACTACAGGATTCAAGATGGCAGAAGAAAATAGATGACCTTGAAGATATATCAGTAGAAACTATCCAATCTGAAGAACAGTGAGGAAAAAAAATTGAAGAAAACTGAACAGAGCCTCAGAGAACAACTTATCAACATTTCTGGAGTTCCAGAGGAGAGAAAGGGCAGGGAAAAAAAATTTTTTTAATAAAACACCACCAGAAAATTTTCCAAATTTGATTTTTTAGAAGATATCAAATCTATGGGTCTGAGAAGTTCAATGAATCTCATGGAGAATAATTACAAAGAGATACACCTAGACATATCATAGCCAAACTGTTAAAAACAAACACAAGGAGAAAAATCATACAAGCATAAAGAGAAAAATTACTCAGCATGTGCAGGGAACCACAATACGATTAACAGCTGACTTTCAATCAGAAACAACAGAGGCCAGAAGATAGTGGGATCACATTCTCAAAGTGCTGAAAGAAAAAAACCTGTCAATCAAGAAGGCAGCAAAACTACCCTTCAAAAATGAAGGCATAATAAACATAGCCTCAGATGAACAAAGACTGAGAGAATTTTTTGCAGACCTGCCATACAAGAAATACTAAAGGAAGTCCATCAAGTTGAAAGGAAATGACACCAGACTGAAATACACAGGAAGAAAAGAACACTAGAAATGGTAAATATGTGGGTTAAACGAAAAAAACTCTATAAAATACATTTTTCTCATTTCTTCTCTTAACATCTTTAAAAACTGTAAGACTCTATAAAGCAATGGTTATAACACTGTATTGCTGGGTTTGTAGCATATATGGATGTAATATATATACATAACAGTTATGGCACAATAGAGGAAGGAGAAAATGGAGCTATACTGGAGCAAAGTTCCTATATTTTACTGAAACTGACTTACTGTTAATATTAAGCAAACTGTTAAAATGTATAATGTAAACACCATAGCAATCACAAAGAAAATATCTTAAATTATATTTAGAAAAGACATCAATAGAGTAATTAATATGGCACACTAAAAAACATTTAACACAAAAGAAAGCAGCAAAGGAAGCACAGAGAAACAAAAACCGTAACAGACATATATAAAACAAATGGCAAAATGGCAAATGTAAATCCAACCATGTCCATAATTAAATATGAATGTCTAAACAGCCCAAAGGAAAGGCAGAAACTGTCAGATTGGACAAAAACAAGATTCAACTATGTGTTGTCAACAAGAGACACACTTTAAATTCAAGACTGAAAGTAAAAAGATGCGGAACAAGGATATATATACTATGGAAAGAGTAACAATAAGACAGATGGCATGGTAGTATCAGACAAAATAGACTTTAAGACAAATATTACTGGAGATGAAGAAAGATATTTCAAAATGACAGTCAATAAATTAGGAAAATATAATAATAATTATAAACTCTAAAATAATGAAGAGCCCTAAAAAAATAAAACAATAACTAACATTACTGAAAAGAAAAATAGAAAATTCAACAATTAGCATTGGAGATTTCAATACCCCACTCTAAATAATTGACAGAATAACTATACAGCAAATTAACATATAGAAAACCTGAACCACACTCTCAACCAACTATACGTAGTTGGCATATAGAAAACTCCAGCAAACAACAGAATACAAATTGTTGTCAGGTACACACTCTCCAGGACAGACCAAATGCTAGGCCATTAAACAAGCCTCATAAATGTAAAAGGACTGAAGTCATACAAAGTATGTTCTCCAACCATAACAGAATGAAAGTAGATATCAAGTAAGTCAGAAACTGGAAAATTCTCAAGTGTTTGAAAATTAAACTTCACAATTCTGAATAACATATGGGTCAAAAAAGAAATTAAAAGAGATGTTAGAGAATATTTTTAACTGAATGAAAACAAAAACAAACACATCAAAATCAATGGGATGCAGCTCAAGCAGTACTTAGAAGGAATTATATAACTTTAAGTATACTGAAAAAAAGAGAAGTCTCAAATCAGTGACATGAGCCTCCACTTTAATAAATCAGAAAAGGAGTAAACTAGGGGACTTCCCTGGCGGTCCAGTGGTAAAGAATCCACCTTCCAATGTAGGTGATGCGGGTTCGATCCCTGGTCAGGGGAACTAGGTTCCCACATGCTGCAGGGCAGCTAAGCCCATGTGCAACAACTACTGAGCTCGCACACCTCAAATGGAAAGCCCACGTGCAGCAAACTACAGAGCCCACGCACTCTGGAGCCCACACAGCACAACTACAGAGCTCACGTGTCCTGGAGGCTGCATGCCACAACTAGAGAAGAGAAAAAAACCTGCATGCCCCAACTAGAGAGAAGCCCGCACACCACAAGGAAAGATCCCGCACACGTCAACGAAGATCCCACATGCTGCAACTAAGACCCGACGCAGCCATAAATAATCAATTAATTAATTAAAATATTTTTTAAAAGAAAAAGAGCAAACTAAACCCTAAAGCAAGCTGAAAAATATATTGAAAATTTAGAGCAAAAATAAATAAAATACAAAACAGGAAGATAGAGAATAACTTGTTTTTTTAAAAAAGATCCAAAAAATTTACAAACTTTTAGGAAGACTAACCAACAACAAAGAGAAAAAACACAAATTACCAAAATTAGGAATGAAAGAAGGGATATTACCACTGACCTCACAAAAAATTAAAAGAATTATATAGGAAGGAATATTATGAACAGATATATGCCAACAAATTAAACAACTTTTATGAAATTCCTAAAAAGACATACATTACTGACACATAAACTAATTAAAGAGGAAACAGAAAAATCTGAATATAACAAACTGAGTGAGTATTTAAAATCTGCCCACAAAGAAATGGCCTCACTGATGAATTCCATCAAATATTTAAGAGGGAAATACCAATCCTTCACAAACTCCTTCACAAAACAGAGGAAGAAGGTACATTTTGCAACTCAATCTATAAAGCTAGAGTTTCTTTGATATAAAGACATCACATGAAAACTACACTCCAATGTCTCTCATAAACACAGAAACAATATCCTTACAAAATATTAGTAAACTGAATCTAGCAACAGATAAAAAAAAGGCCTATATATACACCAAGACCAAGTAATATTTACCCCATGAAGGCAATGGTGGTTTAACATCTGAAAATCAATTAATGTAATACACCATATTAAGAGACTAAAGGACGAAAACCACATGGTTATCTCAATAAACAAAGAAGAATTTGACAAAATTCAACACTTACCCATGATAAAAAAATCTCAACAAACTAAGACTAGAAGAGAACTTCCTCAAACTGATAAAAGGTATCAACAAAAAAAAACAAAAACAAAAAACTAACATCATGCTTACTGGTTAAACACTGAATGCTTTCCTCCTAATAATCAGGATGTCCATTTTCACCACTTCTATTCAAGATTGTACTAAAAGCTCCAGCTAGTAAAATAGAGCAGGCAAAAGCAATCAATCAACCAACCAACCAAGTAATCAATCGATCAAGTAATGGCATCCAGATTAGAAAAGACAAAATAAAACTGTCTTTATTCTCTAGCGATGTGATCTTGTACATAGAAATTTCCCAATGAATCCACAAAAAAGCTACGAGAACGAATAAACAAGTTCAGCAAGGCCACTGCCACTGAGAACTGATAAACAAGTTCAGCAAGGGCACAAGATATTAGATCAATAAAGAAAAATCAATTATATTTCTATAGTGAAATGACAGTTTTATATCACATCTTCCTATTAAAAAGTTGAGCTGAGGGCTTCCCTAGTGCCACAGTGGTTAAGAATCCACCTGCCAATGCAGGGGACACAGGTTCGAGCCCTGGTCCGGAAGATCCCACGGAGCAACTAAGCCTGTGTGACACAACTACTGAGCTTGCACTCTAGAGCCCGTGAGCCACAATTACTGAAGCCCGTGCACCTAGAGCCCATGCTCCACAACAAGAGAAGCCACCGCAATGAGAAGCCCGTGCACCACAAAGAAGAGTAGCCCCCACTCGCCGCAACTAGAGAATGCCCGTGCGCAGCAACAAAGACCCAATGCAGCCAAAAATAAATAAATAGATACATCATTAAAGAAATAAAAAATGTTTAAAAAAAAATCTGAATTGATTCAAATTTTCTGTCTCATCCCTCAGTAGAGTTTTAAAATTTTTTTCAAGTAGATTTCTCCCAGGCATTTTATCTTTTTAGTTGTTACTGTGAATGTATACATCTTCTTCCTTTATTAGCTCTAATTCTACTATTTGTATTAAGAAATCATTTATGTATAATTGATTTCATAAGCTGTTCCTTTACTGAATTCTCAGTACAAAAAACAAGCAGGCAGATGAACTGAACTGATTTCAGGAACAGAGCCCCCCCCACCCCCCCAAAAAAACCATGGAAATTCAGTATACGATAAATGTGGCATTTCAAATATGTAGAAAAGAAATGCATCATTCAATTACGGGAATGAGGACAAATGGTAAGCCATCTGGAAAAAAGTAAAGCTGATCTCTACATTTATTGCTTATACCGAATATATTCAATATAAATCAAGATTTTATACAATTTAAACCATAAAAAGTAATAGAAAACCCACATAACTTTTCAAGTTCACTGAATCTAAAACTACCGAGCTAAAACTACCAATCTTAAGAAACACAACTAATTTTGTCACGTAGAAAAAAACAATGCCAAACCATGACAAGCCAACAATTCACGTCATTCAGACATGTTATAATGTGGAGGGAAAAACGAGTCCTACAATCAGTGGGGGAGACCTTTTAAACCTTACACAGGAAACCCCCCCCACCCCAGCCCTGAAGAAAAAGATCACTAAGTTCAATCATACAAAATTAAAACTTCAACAAGGCAAAAATAAAATCAAAAGATAAGCAAAAACTGAGTAAAAACCATCTGCCTAACGCATGACCAAACAGATCACTGAAAATATATACATGGCCAATAGTAATGGGGAAAAAAATGCTCAAACTCACAATGAAATTTTGAAAAGCAATACTAAACAACAAAAAACTGACAAATACTAAAAGTTTGACAGTAGCTAGTATTATCAAAGAGATAAAGAGATTCCCATTTTCCCAGACTACTGATATTGGGGCAGTCTTTTTAGTTGGGCAATTCAACCACCAAATTATTAAATGTACACACTTTTTGACCCAACAATTTTTCCTTTAGGAATTTATACTACAAATATATTTTTAAATATGTGCAAAGATGTATCCAAGAATATTCACTATATTCCCATTTGTTACTGCAAAAAAACTTAACCTAAATATCCATAAATAGGAGGCTAGTTAAAATAATTATGGTACATCCAAATATGGGAATACTACACAGAATGAAAGAAGAAGGAATGCTATGCAAAGATACAGACGCTAACAACAAAAAAGACATGCTGATAATAAACAACATGTACAGTGTGATCTCATTTTTATAAAAATTATGTAAATATAGGTATACATATAAATTTCTGCATATATATGGAAAATGTCTGTAATGATACACACACACACACTGTTAACACAAATGTTAACAGTAAATGGGAATAAGAAAAGACTTTTTTAAATTTTTTACATTATAACATTCTCTACTGCATAAGTGTATATTCCTCTTATAATAAACCTGGGTAAGAAGTGAGAAGTGTTAAACGAAATCTTAAAATATGGCCACTAAAACTGCTAAAATTTTCACACCTTTGCTTTAAAAGAATTCTCAAAACAAATAAAATTTATGAGACTCTTTGAATTTTTATGATCATTAATAATGACATGAGAATATGTGCCATTGACAAACATGTAAATACCCTGAAAACTGTGAAATATTTAATTTTCTTTCACTTTGTTTGAAAGATAAAAGCACCGGTCTAAAATGTACCAACACAGCCCAACAAGACAGGAGAGGATCATGGTTTTTCCTAAAATAAGGGAACCTGGGCCTAAAAAAGAGAAATGCAAGTAATCTTGTTAAGTTAGAAAAGATAATGGTCTTCATACAGAACTAATAACATTAATTCTTTCCAATGTATAGATGTTCATATCTGTATATAGTGATATCATGCTGTGTATATGTAATATTCATGCTATATATAAGCAAGTATAAAAGAAAAAGGGAATGTCCAGTAAATGCAGACTACTACCCAACAGCTGTGATAGGTGTGTTCATGTTCAAGTATATGGGCATCTATCACAGGTAAAAATTAGAGGTTGAGTAAAACAGCGTTGGATTACCTCTACAAAATAGGTCAGGCAAATGCCCATCCCGCCAGATCACTTGGCCGAATTTCCAAGCTGTTGCTTCCTCCCTCTATCCTATAAAAGTACAAAAATACAGGTTATGCCCCCCAAAAAATCAGGATTAGACATATTCTTAAAGTCAGGTAAAATAGGTATATCAAAATGTGCTAAATCTGACAAAATTCTTTCCATGGTAGATACTATTGGATTAAATAAAATTACTTCACTTAGAACACTTAGTTCAACTGTAATGACCCATCAGTGCTGAATGATATGAAGAAAAGAAATGACCCAGACACTAACTGGACTTTTTCAAATTTAACTTCTAGCTGAGGATTAGGATTTCTTTAAAACCAGGGTAATAAACTAGAATTACCATAAACAACTTAAAATAGGAAGGAAGGCACAAAATGTATTTCACTAAAATCATATGTTGATGTTCTCAATTACTCAAATAGTACTAGTTCCTGTTAAAATCCCAAAGTAACATTTCCCTGAGCTCAAAGTCTAATTATATTAAGAATATAGTTTTTGAAAATACAAAAATGTTAAGAATTTAAAATTTTCAAGGCAAAGATATTTAATAAAGTTAAATGGTCCATAAATATTTTTTAATGTCTAGAATCTATCTTTTAATAGAGACTAATACAGAAAATTAACACTCCATGTTGGTATTGCATTGATATTGGACATATATAACTTTCTTCCTGCAACTGGGATATGTTTTCCTGGTATATGAAATGGAGGTAATGAGGACTGAAAGCTGAAATTTTATTAGAAACAAAAAATAGGCCAAATACAACTTTTATTCAGAAATAAAGAAGCATTTTATATAATAGCCTAAACACATCTTTAGGACTCAATAAATACCCTGCAAATAAATAAGCTATAAATATAAAAGCAGGACAATTAAAGAAACTCTACATCTTCAGAAAATAACCAAGTATATTAATTCTAACCTGTGTTTACACAATTTTATCAAGGGATTACAAACATTACAGCATTTCTGATAATTCAGCATTTTCTAGTCCTTAGCCAGTCAGTAGCTTTGTTGCTAAACTAGTTATGAACAAAAAATCTATTTAAAATAATTTATTTCTACTAAGCTCTTAATTGCCTGCCTCAAAGTTTTGTTCCCAAGCATTCAAAAGAGCATATATGCCATTCCTCTCAATTACTTAAAACTACTTTTAAATATATATTTTCTACAGTGTTAGTATCAAAAAGATAATAAAAGCCATAAAACTATTATTGTGGTAGACACTATGAAAAACAGGTAAAGTAAAATAAAACTGTATCTGCACTACACTGCTATCACCATTCTACATTCTTTACTGTATTCAACTTTTAGAATTTCTAACACAGTTCACAGGAATAAAGTTGAACAGAAAAGACATGGTAAAGTCTATATATGGGAAATAAAAATGTCTTTAGATATTAGCAACTTTGGTATTACATTATGAGTCTTTTAAAGTTGACTGGCTTTATCTAGTCCACAATCAAAACATTATTACTTATGTCATCACATAATAATGGTAACATATACAGCTGGACAAACATTTTTGAAATGTTAATATTCTGTTGAAAACATTTTCACAAAAAGCCTACTCACCTTGCATCACTTTTTACTGAAAGCTCTAAATTAAGGCTGTCACACATCAAAGACTATAACTAGGTATGTTAAAAGAGAAGGAAACAAAAATAAAATAGTGAAGCAAGAAGGAAAAAGCAGCATGCCTCACTCCCACATACACACATCCCCCAAATGTACAAAATAATATAACCTGAAAGTCCAAATCTATAAACAGAAATTTTGGAATGTCTTTCCCATCACAACCTTTCCTCTACCATGGAAACCCACAATTCCCCCTAACTCACCTGCCAGGTAGTCTCTGTCTCTGGAAACCTAATTCATTTAGCATCATCTACCAATTTCACTTATCCTTCCAAGTCTATCCTTCCTTCTCCTCTACCACCCCACTTCACCAAAAATGGAGAAAAGAAAAGAATCTACCAGGCTGGAAACTAAGACCCTGTAAGTACAAAAAGAAAGGTATAAAGTTACTTGGGCAACCACCCAATGTTCAGCTAAGATCTTCCTCTTTCCCTGCCCCACTTCCCCTACTTTAGGAGTGACTGAATATTCCTGCTTAGCAATTCCTCTAATTTAAGATTTTGCTGGCTAATTATTCCCTGATTATAATCACTTGTGCAGGGGCTTCCCTGGTGGCACAGTGGTTAAGAATCTGCCTGCCAATGCAGGGGACACAGGTTCGAGCCCTGGTCCGGGAAGATCCCACATGCTGCTGAGAAACTAAGCCAGTGCGCCACAACCACTGAGTTGCTCTAGAGCCCGCGAGCCACAACTACTGAAGCCCATGCGCCTAGAGCCCGTGCTCTGCAACAAGACAAGCAACCACAATGAGAAGCCCACACACCGCAACGAAGACTAGCCCCCACTCACCGCAACTAGAGAAAGCCCACGCACAGCAACGAAGACCCAATGCAGCCAAAAATAAACAAATAAAATAAATAAATTTATTTAAAAATAATAATAATCACTTGTGCAGGTATAATCAAATTAAGACAAAATACAGATTAAGGAAGAAAATAAATGAAATATTTTTCAGGGACCGTTAGCTACCACCCGTCCATTATTTAGTTCTGATAGACTGGCAGGATTTCAATGTATTTACCAGCAGGTGGTCTGATTCATTATTCAGGCCAACGTTTTTGTCATTAACTGAATCAATATTTTTGATCAACTGATACGGAAGATTCCTAAGACATGCATAAAATATCATGGTCTCTGCCCAAAGGAGTTCATAATCTAGCAAGGATGGCAAACATATAAGAAATAATGTTAGTTTTGATAATATGTGTTAAGCGCTATAACTGAAGTTTAAGCAATTTATCATAGGAAAATCAAAGCAGGGATCAATTAATTCTCCCTCTGTTACCTTTCCAAAAGAAAAGGAAGAAGTGACCTTTTAATGTTGGCTCCACATTTAAGAATAAAATGGATACCATATGCTTTGGACTTTGCTCAGTAGTGTTCCTAGGTCTTTGCAGATATTAACTAACTTAATACAAAAAACAAACCTTTGAGGTTGGTGCTGATATTATTCACATTTCACAGAAGAAAAAACTGAAGGGTTAAGTAATTCACCAAAGGTTATAAAATTAGTAAGTGGCAGAACCAAAGTCTTTATAATAGTTTAGCAGGCTCTCCACAATCTACTGTGCTATCACCTCCTCCTCATCATCACTACCACCACGGCTTTAAGAATCTGAGAGGAAAAATGCTTCAAGTCCTTTAGCATCTTTTAACTAGATCATATTTGAAAGTAATTAGCTAAGTTCTACTTTTACATTAGTTTTACTTTTGTGATTTAATAATGCTTTCTGAACAATGTTTTAAAAAAAAAAAAAAAAAAGGTAAAGGAAAAAAGTTTGTTCCAGGCAAGAGATTTCTATGAATACGGTTAGAATTTCTACACAGTAACAAAGTAGACATATGTGTTCTTTTAATTTACACTACCTGCTTTGACACTTAAAGTTGTTAGAACTCACAGTGTACTTTTCATGGCCAGATCTATCCTAAGGAGGAATGAAAGCTCCAAAAATTCAAACCACCCACCCCAGAAACTGCCCTAACCAGGTCTTTCTAGAACAATTTTCCATTTCTACCTTCACCAAAAATTAAGCCAAAATCTTATAAATTTCACAATCAATGTAGTTAACCCACTTGGTTAAGAAATAAAATCCTACAAAGGGGTAATCAAATAAATTCTTAAAAATGTTGGCCGTGGGCTTCCCTGGTGGCACAGTGGTTGGGAGTCTGCCTGCCGGTGCCGGGGACACGGGTTCGATCCCTGGTCCGGGGCGCTCCCACATGCCACAGAGCGACTGAGCCTGTGCACCACAGCTGCTGAGCCTGCGCTCTGGAGCTGCAAGCCGCGGCAGCTGGGCCCACATGCCACAACTACTGAAGCCCACACACCTACAGCCCATGCTCTGTGGCAAGGGAGGACACCGCAATCGGGGGCCTGTGGGCCGCAGCAAAGAGTGGCCCCCGCTCGCCGTAACTAGAGAAAGCCCACATGCAGCAGCGAAGACCCAACGCAGCCAAAGATAAATAAATAGATAAAATAAATTTTAAAAATTAAAAAAAACTTCACCATTCAAAAAAAAAAAAAAGTTGGCCAAAGTGAGTAAAATAAAGGCACCAACTGAAAACGTTCACCTGCCCTTGACCTTTTCAAATCACCAAACCAGTAAACATGTGTCAAATAAGAAACCAACTCTCCACCCACGTTAGAAAACACAACAGTATAAGCATTTTTAGAAAATCCTTAGACTATAAACCACTAAAGAGACAAACCTAACCTTTAAATCTAAGTCACCTGTTGAGGAAAAGACACCTTCCAAAAGCTAACCTTATCACAGAGGGGATGATAAACTAACAAGCAACTATGTAATCCTTCCCCAAATTCACCAATAGAAATTAGTTTTTAAGAATAGTAAATCACTAAACTCAACGAAAAGCTGCTTTATTTTTACAAGAATTTTTACTTGAATACATACCAATTTTGTAAATAATCATAAAATATTTTGCACTATGATGATCAAGATCACTCAGGTCAATTTTCAAATGATCTCCTCAAAAATGTTACAAGCACGCTCTGATAAAAGTACTTCACAGTTTACAAAGTGCTTTCAAGTGTCACATTTCACAGGACACCCCCTACACACACAATTACCTAGGCAGGTATTAGTGTTTGCCTCCATTCTATAGATGACAAAACCGAGGTTCAAGAGGTTAAGTACCCATGGTTATACAACACCTGTCATGGCAAAGACCTCAACCAGATCCTCTGCCTCCAAATAAATGTCTACTTTAACATAGCACAACAGGAAAGGTCATTCCCAACTTAAAATATTGATATATTTAATGTTACTCTGAACAATATTCTGAGTCAAAAATAAATAAACATCTTTGAAGTAAGGATAAGATCAATGAACATAAACTTTGAAATTAAAATGCTATCTACAGTAACAGTTACCATATAAATAAACAAAAAATTAAATTCATCTGATTTTCATAACACAAAAATTATCCTACTGTAATAATAACTATGGAAACCCTAGAAAAGATTATAGGAATACCCATTTGAAAATTAAAGCTTAACTATTTAAATTTTATTTTTAAGTGTCAATTCTTCATGAATAAAAACATGTTAAAATATTGTTAAAAACCAAAAATAACAAGAGGGAACTGGAATTATTACTTCTAATATGAAATATAATTAAATACTCTCATTTAAAAACATGTAAATGGTCCATTAAAAAGCTCATTTTCTGACAATTTTACCTTATTCAATACTAGAGTCAGTCATTCTTATCTCCTCTAAAACACATGCCCAGAATTACATAAGGCACTAGACACAATGTAGAGGTGTGTCCACACATAAAGAAATGATTTTTAATCTGATTAGAAATCTAAGATTTGCCATCAGAGTCAATCTGAGAGTACCTCAAGAAGTGGCTGCAAAGAAGCCCAGTGATTTCTCTGTAACTGCAGTAACTATATTAGTTTGAACAATTCATGTAATATGTGAGATTTTTTTAAAATAGTAGTTGTTGGGACTCCCCTGGCAGTCCAGTGGTTAAGACTCTGTGCTTACACTGCAGGGGGGCACAGTTCGATCCCGGTCAGGCAACTAACATCCTGCATGCCACACGGGGCAGCCAAATAAACAGTAGTAGTTGATTTAACAAGTTAACTAATCATTTAGAAGCACTAGCTTCTACTAAAGTAGAATAGACATTTTCTTATTTGGGCCCAATTTACTCTCAATTAGAAAACTAGGGAATGTAAAAAGCAAGACATTATAGCTTTCCTTTTCAACCTATGAATTAGAAACAGATTAAACTGGCTGCATAATACAAGATTTTCCATATTTGTTTTGAAAAATATTTACTAATATTAAAATACTATTATATATTACTGGAATTATTAAATACCTTAAATACAAATAATCCATAAAATAAACACACCTTTGAAGAAAATACCAGAATTCACAATTTCATTTTAATTAACTATACTACAAAATTCTGGGGCTTCCCTGGTGGCGCAGTGGTTGCGCGTCCGCCTGCCAATGCAGGGGAACCTGGTTCGCGCCCCGGTCTGGGAGGATCCCGCGTGCCGCGGAGCGGCTGGGCCCGTGGGCCGTGGCCTCTGCGCCTGGG
>NC_041214.2:89460052-89494223 GCF_002837175.3 Physeter macrocephalus | reverse complement strand
GCTCTGCAACGGGAGAGGCCACAGCAGTGAGAGGCCCGCGTACCGCAAAAAAACAAAAAAACAAACAAACAAAAAAAAATTCTGTTTATGTGATAGATGCCTAGTAAATTGCATGCATCTATTCCCTGGCACCCTCTTGAACTGGTTATGACTGACCTTCCAAAACCTTCCTAGGGGTCCAATGGTGGGGTTATAATTGAAGCAAACATTGTGCTTAAAAGTTCACAAAACACATGGCCATAAACCATTATTTTCAAAGCTGAAATAACCCGCTGGGTGGAGATGATGCAGGTTCACAAAAATTAAGGAATTTGAACTTCCAGTCTAGGTAAGACGGCATAGCTCTCTTTTTCCCTGCCCCTCCTCACTAAACACCATGTTAAACCAGGGGAATAACACCAGAGACGACTGAAAGAAAACTATGAAAACTGGTAAGCAGGCAGCTAACCAGTTCGGGACTCCAAGACTACAGAAACAGAAAAGCAGCAGAGTGTTTTATGTCCCCAGACCCAACAGAAGAAGGCAACCCAGACTGGCATTTCCTAAGGTAGACCAGACAGTCACACTCCTCCCCCAAACTAAACAGGAGTCCCTCTACAATATCAAGCAAGGGAGATCAACTGGAAGCCCAGCCAACAACAAAGACCAGAAAGGGGAAGCAACTCTTCCATCCCCACATGACCTGAAACTCCTGTTTTCCACCTAGAAATACGGAGGCAAGTGGGCAGAACTCAGGGACCCAGCCAGTGCAAGCATCTCAGTTTGCGCCGAGACTCTCCCTCTCACCCAGAGACATGGCGACAGGGAAGAATTGGGGGTTTGACGTGGGTACCAGGAGGAGGATCCTACCACAATCCTCTCCCATCTAGAGACACCCAAAAGCCTGACAGGAGGTAATGTCTTCTATTCTCTCAGGCAGCATCAGCAAGGACCAGTGGGAGCCCCAACAGCATAAGATAAACCAAGCCAACCACAAAGGCTCTGAAAATTAAACTGCCGTTAGAACCAAAGTCATAAAAGTGGGCCAAGACCTGTACACTAAACCTAAACAGGGTGACCACATGCTAAAATAAAAAATGTAAATAGGGACCAGGGCCTCCTAACATAATATATAACACAGAAAATGACATAAGAAAATCCCAACATGAGTGAGAAAGGATAATCAACCAAGGCCAATACAGAGATGAGTCAGATGTTGGAATTATTTGAAAAGGATTTTAAAGCACCATAATAAAATGTCTCAACAATTATAAGTTCTCCTGAAACACGTGAAAAAAATGGAAAATCTCAGCAAAGAAACAGAAGTTATAAAAAAGAAGCAAAAGAAAATTACAGAGCTAAAAAATACTATAACATGAAACTTTAAAAATTGCTGGATAGGCTCAATACAACCATGGAGATAACAGGGAAGAGAATCACTGAATTTGAGACAGAAAAATAGAATTAATCCAATCTGAAAAACAGAGAAAAAAAAGACTGAAAAAAAAAAAAAAAACTAACAGAGTTTTAGGAACCCGTGGGCCAATAACAAAAGATCCAACATTCTTATCACTGGAGTCCCAGAAACACAGGAGAAACAGAGAGGGGCTGAAACAGTATTTAAAGAAAAGACAGCAAAAACCTTCTCATATGTGACAAATACAAACTTACAGATCCAAAAAACTGAGAAAACCCAAAACAGGATAAACCCAAAGAAATTTACACCAGGACACATCATAATTAAATGTTCAAAAATTAAAAACAAAGAAAAAACTTTGAAGGCAGCCAGACAAAAATAACATATTACCTATAACGGAACAACAACTGAAATGACACCAGATTTCTCATCTCAACCAAAGAGGCCAAAAAAAGTGGCAGAATATTTTTTGAATGCTAGGAAAAAAAAAAAGGAACTGCCAACCAAGAATTCTATACCCAGTGAAACTACTCTTCAGGAATGTCTTAGTCTATTCAGGCTGCCATAACAAAACACAACAAAATGGATGGCTTATAAAGAATAGAAATTTACTTCTCACAGTTCTGGGGGCTGGAAGTCCAAGATCAGGGTGCCAACATGGTTAGATGAAGGCCCTCTTCCAGACTGCAGACTTTTTTCTGTATTCCTACATGGCAGAAAAGGGGCAAAAGAGCTCCCTCTTTTGTAACAACACTAATCCCATTCATGAGGGCTCTCCCCCATGACCTAACACAACAATTATAAGTTCTCCTGAAACACGTGAAAAAAATGGAAAATCTCAGCAAAGAAACAGAAGTTATAAAAAAGAAGCAAAAGAAAATTACAGAGCTAAAAAATACTATAACATGAAACTTTAAAAATTGCTGGATAGGCTCAATACAACCATGGAGATAACAGGGAAGAGAATCACTGAATTTGAGACAGAAAAATAGAATTAATCCAATCTGAAAAACAGAGAAAAAAAAGACTGAAAAAAAAAAAAAAAACTAACAGAGTTTTAGGAACCCGTGGGCCAATAACAAAAGATCCAACATTCTTATCACTGGAGTCCCAGAAACACAGGAGAAACAGAGAGGGGCTGAAACAGTATTTAAAGAAAAGACGGCAAAAACCTTCTCATATGTGACAAATACAAACTTACAGATCCAAAAAACTGAGAAAACCCAAAACAGGATAAACCCAAAGAAATTTACACCAGGACACATCATAATTAAATGTTCAAAAATTAAAAACAAAGAAAAAACTTTGAAGGCAGCCAGACAAAAATAACATATTACCTATAACGGAACAACAACTGAAATGACACCAGATTTCTCATCTCAACCAAAGAGGCCAAAAAAAGTGGCAGAATATTTTTTGAATGCTAGGAAAAAAAAAAAGGAACTGCCAACCAAGAATTCTATACCCAGTGAAACTACTCTTCAGGAATGTCTTAGTCTATTCAGGCTGCCATAACAAAACACAACAAAATGGATGGCTTATAAAGAATAGAAATTTACTTCTCACAGTTCTGGGGGCTGGAAGTCCAAGATCAGGGTGCCAACATGGTTAGATGAAGGCCCTCTTCCAGACTGCAGACTTTTTTCTGTATTCCTACATGGCAGAAAAGGGGCAAAAGAGCTCCCTCTTTTGTAACAACACTAATCCCATTCATGAGGGCTCTCCCCCATGACCTAACAACCTCCCAAAGGACACAACTCCCTATACCATCATATTGGGCATAAGGATTTCAACATTTACATTTTAGAAGAATTCATTCAGACCACAGCAAGGAACAAAGGAGAAATTTTCTAAAGCATTCTCAAAAGAACAAAAACTAAAAGACTATGTCACTAGCAACCCTACCCATAAAGACTGGCTGAAGAAAATATTCCAAACAAGAGAAAGAACAGAGGGGCTTCCCTAGTGATGTAGTGGTTGAGAGTCTGCATGCCAATGCAGGGGACACAGGTTCAAGCCCTGGTCCAGGAAGATCCCACATGCCACGGAGCAACTAAGCCCATGTGCCACAACTACTGAGCCCATGCGGCTAGAGCCCATGCTCTGCAGCAAGAGGAGCTGCCACAATGAGAAACCCACGCACTGCAAAAAAGAGTAGCCCCGCTCGCTGCAACTAGAGAAAGCCCACGCGCACCAATGAAGCTCAACACAGCCAAAAATAAATGAATAAAATAAGTAATTTTAAACATAAACAAATTTTTAAAAAAAGAAAGAAAAAGAATAGAAATACAAGTATACACAACAAGATATCTTTTTCATCATTTCTTTTCTAGATCATACTTACTGACAGAAACAAAAATTATACTACTACTGATACTTAAAACAATTATATTTAAAAGTCAAGAAGGTAAAAAGGTAAAAGAGAAGTAAAGTTTCCACACTTCAGTTGAAGTAGTAAAATACTGATATCAGGAGACTGTTAAAAGTCATATATACATTAGGTAATAACTACAACAACCACTAGGAAAACTATACCAAGACAGACTCAAAAATATTATAAACAAATCTTTTACAAATTATGAAAGATAGAATCCTAAAAAATGTTCTAGTAATCTGCAGGAAGGCAAGAAAAGAGGAACAAAAAATGAAAACCAGAGAAAATAAAACAAAAAACAAATAATAAAATGGCGATTTAAGTGCTAATATTTATCAATAATTACCTTAAATGCAGATGGTCTAAACAGACGAATCAAGAAAGACTGGCAGAGTAGATTTCTGAAATGCCTCACTATATGCTGCTAACAAGAAATTCAGTAACATACATTGAAAGTAAAAGAATGGAAAAGCTATGACAACTCTTTTTTTTCCAGCAGAGAAGCAATATTAATAACACAACCAACCAACAAGGTCAGCTTGATATATATAGAATACTCCACCCAATGAAAGCAGAATACATATTTCTTTTCAAGCACCCATGGAACATTCATGAAGACAGATCATATCCTGGGCCATAAAACAAGCCTCAACAAATCTAAAACAACTGAAATAATACAAGAGGTACATTATCTGACAATAATGGATAATGTACCTCTTGTAACAAAGACAACAGGAAAACTTCTGAACACAAAACAATAAAGAACACTTTTTAAAAGTCCATGGGTCAAAGAGGAAATCTCAAAGAAAAAATTTAAATATATACATAAAAATGAATGAAAATAAAAACAGCATGTCAAAATATGTGGGATGCAGCTAAACCAGTAGTTAGAAGGAAATTTATAGCACTAAATGCTTACATTAGAAAAGAGGAGGAACTTCCCTGGTGGTCCAGTGGTAAAGAATCTGCCTTCCAACACAGGGGACGTGGGTTCGATCTCTGGTTGGGGAACTAAGATCCCATATGCCACAGGGCAACTAAAACCTGCTCACCACAACTACTGAGCCCGTGTGCCACAAACTAGAGAGCCCACACGCCCTGGAGCCTGCATGCCACAACTACAGGGTCCACGTGCCCTGAAGCCCACACACCACAACTAGAGAGAGAAAACCCACACGCCACAACTTGAGAGAACCCGCGCCACACCGAAAGATCCCACACGCCTCAACAAAGACCCCGTGTGCCACAACTAAGACCTGATGCAGCCAAAAAAAAAAACAAAGAAAATAAACAAAAACCTTTAAAAAAAGAAAAGAGGAAAGATCTCAAATCAATAACCTAATTACTTACCACAAGAAACTTTAAAAAAAAAAAAAAAGCAAAATATTAACCCAAAGCAAGCAGTAGAACAGAAACAATGAAGAGCAGAAATCAATGAAATTAAAAATAGGAAAATAGAGAAAATCAATGAAGTAAAAATTTTAAAAGCCTCTAACATGACAAATAAAAATAAAAAGAGAGAAGACACAAATCACCAATATCAAGATTGAAATAGGGGTATCACTAAGATCGTACAGCACTTAAAAAGATAATAAGGGAATACTACAAAAAATTTTACACTTTTAAATTGGACATTTAGAAGAAATGGGCCAATTTATCAAAATCACATTACTAAAACTAAACCAAAATGAAACCAATAATCTAAATAGTTCTATAACCATGAACTGGTTATAGAATAAATGAACTGGTCTATGAAATGAATTCTTAATTGACAAAGGGGCAAAAATACTTCAAAGGAGGAAAGATAGCCTTTTCAACAAACAGTGATGGAAAAATTGGACATCCATATGCCAAAAAAAGAGTCTAGACCTAAACCTCACAACCACATACAAAATTATTTCAAAATGGATGATGAATGTAAACATTAAAACTATAGAGTTTTTAGAATAAAAAAGAAGAGATCCTTCAAGACCTAAAGAAAAGGGTTCTTAGGCTTGGCACCAAATGCATGTTCCATAAAAGAAAATAAACCAAACTTCATCAAAATAAAAAACATGTGCCCTATGAAAAGACAATCATCATCACTAATGATTAGAGAAAAGCAAATAAAAACTACAATGAGGTACCACCTCACGCTAGTCAGAATGGCCATCATTAAAAATTCTACAAATAATAAATGCTAGAGAGGGTGTGGAGAAAAGGGAAAGCTCTTACACTGTTGGTGGGAATGTAAATTGGTACAGCCATTATAGAAAACAGTATGAAGTTTCCTCAAAAAATTAAAAATAGTTGCCATATGATCCAGCAATCCCACTCCTGGGCATATACCCAGACAGAACTATAATTTGGGGTTTCCCTGGTGGTGCAGTGGTTAAGAATCTGCCTGCCAATGCAGGGGACATGGGTTCAAGCCCTGGTCTGGGAAGATCCCACATGCTGCAGAGCAACTAAGCCTGTGTGCCACAACTACTGAGCCTGCGCTGCAGAGCCCGCGAGCCACAACTCCTGAAGCCTGGACACCTAGAGCCCATGCTCTGCAACAAGAGAAGCCACCGCAATGAGAAGCCCGCACACCACAACGAAGAGTAGCCCCTGCTCACTGAAACTAGAGAAAGCCCACACAGAGCAACAAAGACCCAATGCAGCCAAAAATAAATAATTAAAATAAATAAATTAAAAAACTATAATTTGAAAAGATTACATGCACCCTATGTTCATAGCAGCACTATTTACAAATAGCCAAGACATGGAAGCAACCTAAATGTCCATCGATAGATGAATGGATGAAGAAGATGTGATATATATACACAATGGAATACTACTCAGCCATAAAAAAGAATGAAATAATGCCATTTACAGCAACATGGATGGACCTAGAAATTATCATACTAAGTGAAGTAAGTCAAAAAGAGAAAGACAAATATCATATGATATCACTTATATGTGGAATCTAAAATATTGAATACAACACAAATGGACATATCTACTAAACAGAAACAGACCCACAGACATAAAAAACAGACTTGTGGTTGCCAAGGGGGAGTGAAAGCGGGGAAGGGATGGACTGGGAGTTTGGGATTAGCAGATACAAACCAGTATATATAGATGGATAAACAACAAGGTGCTACTGTCTAGCACAGGGAACTATATTCAATAACCTGTGATAAACCATAATGGAAAAGAATATGAAAAAGTGTACACATATATATATGTATGTATAATTGAGTGACTCTGCTATACAGCGGAAATTAACACTTATATCAACTATACTTCAATAAAATATTTTTTTAAATGTACCCTGTGAAAGACCTTCTTAAGAAGATGTAGCTTATCATAGCTATAGGCTGAGAGAAAATGTCTGCAAACCATATATCTGACAAAGGTCTTGTATTTAAAATATATGAAGAACTCTCAAATCTCAAAAGTTAAAAAAAACCATTCTGATTAAAAAATGAGCAAAAGACATGTACGGACAACAAATAAGTACACACGAAGACGTTTAATATCATTAGCCATTAGAGAATACAAATTAAAACTACAGTAAGATATCACTATACACCTATCAAAATGGCTAAAATAAATAGCAATAATAACAAATGCTGGCAAGGATGCAGAAAATCTCTTACATTGCTGATGGGAATGTAATATGATACACCACACTGAAAAAGTTTGGAAATTTCTTATAAAACTAAACATGGGGGCTTCCCTGGTGGCGCAGTGGTTGGGAGTCCCCCTGCCCATGCAGGGGACACGGGTTCAAGCCCTGGTCCGGGAAGATCCCACATGCTGCAGAGCAACTAAGCCCGTGAGTCACAACTACTGAGCCTGCGCTCCAGAGCCAGTGAGCCACAACTCCTCAAGCCCATGCACCTGGAGCCCGTGCTCCGCAACAAGAGAAGCCACCGCAATGAGAGGCCCGTGCACCGCAACAAAGAGCAGCCCCCGCTCGCCGCAACTAGAGAAAGCCTGCATGCAGCAACAAGGACCCAACGCAGCCAAAAATAAATAAATAAATAAATTTTAAAAAGAAAAACACAAAAACTAAACATGGCCTCCCATTCAACCCAGGAAGCTCACTGTTGGGCATTTATCTCAGAGAACTATACATAAAATCTTGTACATGAATGTTCATAACCACTTTATTATTAATAGCAAAATACTGAATATACCAAAAGTCCTTCAACAGCTGAATGGTTAAGCAAAGTATGTATTAATATACCATTATAAACCATTCTTGAAAAGACAAAACTATAGAGATGGAAAATATGTCGCCAGGGGACAGGGAGGGATTTGGGGGTAGGGTGCAAATATAAAGGGTAGCAAGAGGGATTTTCTTTGTGGTGATGGAATAGTTCTGTATCTTCGCTGTTGTGGTAGTTACATGAATTTATATATAGGAGAAAATCACACAGAACTATAAACACACAAATGAATTAGGATTAAAAAATGGTGAGAACTGATTAAGTTTGGCAATAACAGTAGTGTACTAATGTCAATTTCCTAATTTTGATGTCTTATTAGAGCTTTAGAAGATGTCACCATTGGGGGGAAGCTGGGTAAAGTATACACAGGACTCTACTATTTTTGCAACTTCCTTTGAGTCTATAATTATTTCAAAATAAAGTTTTTTTTTAAATTATGTGAGATGGGAAATAGAGGGCAGAGATACAGATGAAACAAGACTGTCCGTTAATTGCTAACTGTTGAGGCTAGGTCACTGGTATATAGAGGTTCATAATACTATTGTATTTTTCATCTTTAAAAATTTTGCATATTAAAAGGTTAACAAAAATATAACATGCTGTATATCAAAATATTAACACCAGCATCTTCCAGTTAGTGATTTTACTCTTCTTTTTGCTAATATGCATTTTAAGTTTTTTTTATAAAATAAATTTCTTATATAAAACAATTTTTGAAGAAATCTTTGCTCATATAGTCTTTTGTCCTACCTGTTTTTCTCATTTTTAAAAAGTAGCACCACAGAAAAAAATTTTAAACTTAAAAAGAACTCCACTGATACTTCTTTCTGACAATATAGCACTTAATTTGAAATACCCAATTTAAATCTAAATACCCAATTTATATTTCACCCAATTACATGTCACCTGAAAGTTCCAATATCTTTTTCTAAAATTAACCAAAAGTATCTTGCTAGAATAGATTTACAATCAGCACAATAACTGACCATTATAGTGATCCTCACAAAACAGAACAGATGTCTAAGTTCAAGACACCCTAAGACATTTTAACAATTCCAGTTGGGTTTGCATTTGCATGTTGCCTACGGTATCATAATTAACTTCCAATTGTTTTGTTTTAAAATTTTATGTGGTCTTTTTTAATTTTTCAAACTTTTTTTTTAAAAAGCAGGTGCTGAAAAGGTTATAATGGTTACAAAACCATGCTGAAGAATTCAACAATGTGTGAATCTGAAAAAAGTAACAATAATTTAGTGGATACTGAGATTCCCATGGTGCAATTTTTAAAATTTTAGCTTGATTATTTAAATTTATCAAGCAAAAATGATAAAATACCATTTTCCTCAGTAATAATTAAAATTAATTTTAATTAAATAAGTAAATTAAAATTAAATTATAATAGAAATAACGAAACCTGAACTCCGTGTTATCTGTAGGACCTCGGGGTAAGTCACAATCTCTCTGAAACTCTGGTTTCCTTATCTACATACTGAAAGAGTTATACTTGTGTTTTGTTGTTGTTGTTTTTGGCCATGCCACACCGCTTGCGGGATCCTAGTTCCCCAACCAGGGATCGATCCCGCTCCCCCAGCAGTGAAAGCACAGAGTCCTAACCACTGGACCGCCAGGGAAGAGTTATACTTGTTAATCTTCCAGCTCCAAAATCCTATGTACTGATGCTCTAAAATATACTTCATAACCTTTTACCCATGATCATTCTAACGACAACTCTGAGAAAAGATTTATAACCGATGTGATACAGAGATGCCAATTACACATTACAAATAACTTTCATAGGTAGAATATTATTCTCAACAATTAAATCGGGGCTTCTCAACATCAACACTACTGACTCTTTGCACTGGATGATTCTTTGTTGTGGGGGTTACCATGCGCATTGTAGGATGTTTAGCATCTACACACTAGATACCAATAGAATCCCCCCAGCGTGACAACCAAATATGTCTCCAGACATTGCCAAAACCACCTCTCGTGGAGAATCACTGTTAGATTAAAAATTTCCAAGGTTCTTTGGAGATGGGAAGGAGGAAGAAGAGAAAATGTTTTTGTGACATAGGAGGAAAGGCATAAGAAAGGCTAGGAATGAACAAAACAAACTGTAGCTAATGTGATAATAATGAAAATAGCAGTATATAAAGCAGAGGAGAAAATTCACAGGTATTCCATCTGTACCTTTGTAACCATCTTCAATAAAGAGGGCCAAAGGTTTTTTAATCAGAAATTAATGAAATTAACATAATTCCTCTTCTCTCTAGCTTTTGTGAGGAGGCTAAACATTCTCAAGTTACCAACTAACTTGTATTTCAGTGTATTCTTCAAACACTGAAAATACCCACAGGAAAAACACATCCCCCCCACAGTTAAATGCAATAAGCATCTATCTGTTTTAATCAAATGTAAATGTGCTACAAAATGCCATGAAAATTAACACTGAGTAATATCCTCAAGTCCTTTATGTATTTAAAGAAAGGCCAAAGACATTCAGTGTGGAGAAACTACATACATCTAAATGCTACAACAGAGATTAATTAAACGTTCACACATTCACTTTCTGACTCTTTTAATACTCACTATAAAATCAACTCAGCCATATTTTCCACCAAACAGACAAATACCCAGTTTCCTTAGTCTATTCTTGGATAGGTCACCAGACTGGGAATAAGAGACCCAGAGTCTATTCCCAGCTGCAAACAGACTGGTAATCTCAAGCAAATTATTCACTCAGGTTAAGGTTCTACACCCATTTCACGCTGACAATACTGAAATTCTGCCCAGAAACAAGCACCGACAAACCCAGGACTTCCTTCTGCACCCAAAGGACAACTGCAAACGTATTTTTAGATTTCTTAAATTTAAAAATCTGAATAGGATTTTATTTATAGCAACATTTAACATACTTGAAATTTCAAAACTGTGTGGTGCCTTTACCAACTGCCCTTCATAAAATTAATAAGAAACGCTGTTTTTAATCACGCCATGCCCAATTGTGTAAAACTCTATATGCAAACTACACAAATCATAATTATGTATAACAAACAGAGCTGTTTTTACTTCAAGCTCTTGGGAAGGGCTTTAACTTTTGCATTTCCTAACTATCTAGTTTTTAGTCTACTACACAAGTAGCTCTTTCCTGGCACTGTAATCAGTGCTTCACAAAGTCTGGACAGCCAAAGTTTGCCCTTACAGACTAATTCTGGAAAGGCTTTAGGACTGTTCTTAACCACTAAACATGCAGGTTTTAGTAGCGCCAATATACGGATACAAGCGTACATTTTCTGCTCTTGATACCAAGTAAAAAAAAACTGTCTAGTAGACCCAAGTTACCCGTCTGACCTTTTTGCACACCATAAAACTGTAAACACAATACAGTCCAATATAAGATTTGAAAAAAACGGGGTTAGGACGGAAAGGAGGGTGTCAATTAACGTTCGTCGGCTCCTGCTGTCAGGCAGACACTTGTTAGCCCCCGAGAAACCACTCACAAAGTATGCCATCCCGCTGGGGGAAGGGGCTCCGACCGCGCCGCAGGCCCCGACCCGGAAGACGGGTGTCTGGAAGGCCCCACCGCCCGCCATGGCCCGGGCGCGCCAGCCACCCCGGCAGGAAAAACCCCAGCTTCTCGGCGCTCCTCCGCCGCCTCCCTGCACACAGGCGCACTCACGCACGCGCGCGCACACTCACACACGTACACACAACAAAAGGAAGCCGTGCGAGCCGCGTGCGGAGGTTTGCTCGGGCGCTCAGGGAAACCCCTCCTCCCGGCCCCCATTGCGCCGCGCGGGGCCTGCTCACTTGCTGGAGCGCCCCCCGAGGGCCCGTGGGTGCACGGATCCCCGAGGCCCACGGCCCACCGGACCGGCCCCGCCCGGCTCGGCTCTGCTCGGCCGCGCTCGTAGGCAGCTGCGGCGGCTCTGGGCCCACCACCCGCGCAGCTCCGCCCGCCGCCGAGCCCAGCGCCGGCAAAATCCCGCCCGGGAGGGCCTGGGCTCCCAACCGGAGGGCTCCCTACTTGCCGGGTTTCTCAAGAAATAAAACTATTACACTTAATTATCCTTGGTAAAATTCCTCCCTACGTACCGTGGGATATTTAAGTCCCTTTCCTTACCGAACCACTATCAAAAGTAGTATCCAACAGAACACTCCTTACAATAAGAAATCTTTCAGTAACCTCTTCTTTAATTCTTCCTCTTCCTCTTACTTTTCTACACCTTTGTTTACTCATCTTAGTTTTCTCTTGCCTTCCTGTTTTCAACCTATGAGCCACATTTTCCCAAAAGAATAATCTTCCCTAAACCGTCTTTCCAATTTTACCCTTTTGAAATTTACTTTTCTAATAGTAACAAACTTTCTCGTAAATCCCTTCCATTTCACCTCCCACTTTATACAAAACCTCTCCACAAGTAACTTCTATGATTTTATCAGCATCTGCCAAATCAATTCATAAATAACTTTATCAAATACTGCATTTTTTGTTTGTTCCAACATTCCCTCAAAGCTAACACTCTCCAAATTAACACACAAATTTGCTCCAAATTGCCCTCAAATTTTGTGAACCTATTCCAGAGAGGCCACCAAAGTCACTGAAAAATCTATTTCCTAAACATACCCCAATAACTTAATCATCATTCCAAGTATTCTCTACCAATTCGTTTGAATCACTCGTAACAAGACTACCATACATTTCCCCAAAGACTTTAATTACAGAACCTAATCACATTAACACATTATCTCTACCATTATATGTATCTACACATGCAGGTATATATGTATGTGTTGACAAGTGTATAGGGGACCCTGCAAAACATCAAGTGTGTATTTCATTCCAATCCCTTATATATTGGCTTCTCTCAAATTTACAAGGAAAACTCCTTCACACCAACCAAGATTTTCAGGCCTCCATCCCGTCTTGTGAAGTCATTTATCTACGTTAAATTAATGTATCATTTTAAAACATACTGTCTCCACTTCTACAATAATCATTCCTCACACCTTCCTTAAGATATCCATCATTAGTCTAACCCACACAATCCACTCAAATATTCAGAATATCCCCCACTCGCCAAGGCATAGCTATGTCTAAGGCAGGTCCCCGAAACAATTCTAGACTATTGGCAGATTACAGCAAAGTTGTGAATTGAATAAAGCGACATCCCTGGGCTGTCTCAGGCCTTCAAAGCTCTGGGTGGTCTCCATAGGTCCTCCGTTATTAAATTTGGTGATTGACTAAATGTAGCAATAAAGGAAGAGAAAAAAAAAAAAAAAGATGAATGACCCAGGGCTAGATTTTGGAACTAATTCTGAAGCAAAGCTGCAATAGGATGGAAAACCAATACTATATATTTTGTACTTTGTCGTATTTTTCTCACTGCCACTAAATAAGCTCTCTCTCAGAAACGTGAGAGAACATCAAAAAACCTGATCTGAACAGGGAGGGTCAGAAAGTATTCTTTGCTCAGAGGTTGAAAGAGTTCATTTACCATGTGAAGAATATAATGCAAATACTAAGGATTTGAAGCATACAGTATTTTTCCCTTAATGATTGAAATGCCAGTTGCTGGGACCACAGCGAGGCACTAACGGAGAATCTCTAAAAGCAGTTAGGTAAGCACTCGAGAGTCAAGTCTTTGATAGTACAAGGGAAAAGTTGCCAGAAGACAAAGTCTGACAAAAATCAATGCTACTATGTAACTGGACAAGCAAAAGTTTGATAGCAGAGACACAAGCCAATGCATAAGAGGCCTGGTCTAGGTCTTAAACACCATCAATGGAAGATGATGAAGGTTTCAAGCCCTGAGGTGATAATGCTGAAGATTTAAAACAAAACAGGGACTTTCCTGGTGACACAGTGGTTAAGAATCTGCCTGCCAACGCAGGGGACACAGGTTCGAGCCCTGGTCTGGTAAGATCCCACATGCCATGGAGCAACTAAGCCTGTGCACCACAACTACTGAGCCTGCACTCTAGAGCCGGTGAGCCACAACTACTGAAGCCCACACACCTAGAGCCCGTGCTCTGCAACAAGAGAAGCCACTGCAGTGAGAAGCCCGCGCACTACAACGAAGAGTAGCCCCTGCTCGCTGCCACTAGAGAAAGCCCGCGCGCAGCAATGAAGACCCAACACAGCCAAAAATAAATAAATTAATTAAAAAGAATAAAATAAAACAAAACAAAAAAAGAAGCAATGTTTCAGTTTTAGCTATATTTTGGTTTTGGAATTGGCATGACAGCTCCTTTTGAAATGTTCAATAAATGATAAATAACTAGAAATAAGAAAGCATATTTAGAACCGTATATCTATACAGATAATAAATGAAAAAACAGAGCAGGCCACCCTCCTAAGAACACTAAGAAATATATGAGATAAAAGTCATAGCCAAAAAAAAAAGAAAAAAAACTATAGAAGCCATTTTAGATCCCTTAGGACACCTCCTTTTACCATCCACCCCATTCTTTCCACTTTTTACCTGAACCTCTTTACATATACAAATTGTCACCACACAATTTTTGCAAACAAAGTTTGATGTGGTTTTGAGGCACTCAAGTAGAGATCAAAGATCTCAATGTTTCTATCATTCATGTTATTTTTAAGTTATGCATGACATACTATCACCTTTATAATAACATCAAGGATAGCAAGGATTGTCCTTACATGCACAGAGATGGAATAGGGTCCTGGCATTGTTTCCTAGGTAGCATTATGTTTTCTCCATATTTTCTCTGTTAGAAGCTACTCACTGTCCTCTTCGGCTTACTCTTATTCCTATTCAGGGCAACTCCAACCTTCTCATTCATTTCTATCCATTTATTAGCTCCTATCAGCTTATCCATGTTCTATGTCAACAAACTACTCCATCGCTTTTGCCTTTCATATTAGTACACCTCCACCTCACCATTTTTTTTCTTTCATTGTCTCATTTCTAATCCACGAATATCTCTCAGTTGAATTTATCTCGGTATACTACACATGAATGGAAATGATTTTGCAAGTATAATTAATTTATAAAAAATTTTAAAAACTGGTGAATGTAACAAATCCATCTTTTTATCTCCATCACCATGCCACAACAACAATTCAGATCACTATCATCTCTTGTCTGGATACCTCCTCATCTTATCTCAAGCTTGGCTTTTCCTCAACAACCTGCTTCTCAGGACTTAGCTATCCATTCTCCTACTCCTTCAGCTTGATAAAAGCACCAACTGCTTCTTGTTCCACAAGGCCACTCCCGTTGCTCTTCTAGCACTAAAAAAATCTCTTTGCAGTTCACATTACTCACTTAAACCATTCCCTCTGCAACATCTACCAGGTTCCAGAATCCTTCCCACCTTCCTTCCCCAAAGACTGCAGTTCTACTTTTTCCCATATTCAGCCATTATCCTCAGTGACTGAGGTGCTGAAGAACTGCACGCTGACCTTCCTAAACTCCTAAACCCTTCATCTGCACTTCAGCCACCCACACATATATACTGAAAACAGATCATCAACTGGAAGTGCTATACCACTAGGACTGTAACTTCAGAGATCTTTTTTTTTTTTTTAACCACAACTACTTTATTTTCTAGTTCTATACCTGCTCTTCACCTCCTTCTGGCTTCAATTATCTCCCTACACAGTTTAAATCTGTCCATCAGCCATTTTAATACCGCCCTCTCCAGAATATCATGACCTCCCGTTTACATTCACCATGCATCTCCCCAAAGAGAGACAATCTTCACCATCTGTTTTTTCCCCACCCACACACTAGGTGTTAAGCGCCACCAGAAACCTATGAAATCTTCTACAACTGACTTATTCTAAATACAACTCTCCATCTCATTGACTAATCTAAATCAGTTTCATATTTAAGTTCTTAATCTCATTAAATACTCGATCTCTTCCATAAAATTCCCTCAGATCACAACTTCTCCACCTGTAATCAAATCCTCTTTATAGCTTCTAAAATGCTGTATCTTTTCATCCATCTGTTACTTCTTGCCTTCAGTTTTGGAAAAAGAGTTGTTCCTCCTTCCTAAAATAAACTTAATACAGTTCCTATAGCCGATGCTTCCATATTCTCCCAACCCACTTAGCCGTTTAACCCTATGCACTCTGGTCTCCAAATTGCTCTCTTGAAGACCAAAAAACAATTCCATGACCAAATCCTATGACCCACCACCCAAGTTCTTATCCTCTCTTTGGCAATGACACTTGAACTACCTCCTTTGATTTACATCACTGTAACACATGATTCTACTCCGGTCTCTGTAGTTGCTTCTTCTGTCTCCAGTGACTTCTAGTCCTCTTCTTAGCCCAAAGAGTGGGTATTTTTCCCAAGTTCTGTCCTGGAGCTATCTCCAATTCTCTCCCCCTCAGGGTTTCATCCCTTACCACTGTTTCTACATTTTCTATCCTCATATGGATATCATCCTCCCCCCACTCCCCAAAATAATTTTTAAACCATCACCTTCTGCTACAATCTAATTTATTCCTGAGAAATTAGAATACATAATTATTGCTTTTAAACTAAATTCTTCAATTATTGCTTCAATTAACACCTCAATCATTAATCCAGATAATTTTACAGCCATCAGCGCCCTACCAAACCCAGAATTAGTAGTTTCAATTACCGACTCTATGTACACATTCCCAAATCGCCACTGGAACTCTTTCCTCAGCTGAAGCCAATATTTTTAACTCTAGCTAGATAACTCTCCTTAGATACTTCCACTGGTGCCTCACATACTGGGCAATGTGTCTTAAAACCAAAGTAGCCATTCTTCCCCACCAAAATGGTTCTGCTAATGGATCCAATAATTTCTTTTAATGGCACCACCATTCTCACAGTCACCCAAACTAAATGTCCTGGAGTTTCCCTTAACTTTTCTTTTTCTCTTTTTCTTCACTGTTTCCTAAAAGCCCATTTGCCATCAAATCCTTCAATTCTTTCTTTGAAATATTTCTTACATCAATTCCTTTCCTTTTATTCCAACTACCACTATCCCAACTTAGATTCTCAATACTTCACACTTCTGTCATAGTCGTCTAGTTACTAGGTTCTCCTCATTGCAAAAAACAGAGAAACAAACAAAACAGGTCACCAGATTAGTATTCTTAAACCCACTCAGAAATCATCAGTGGCTCTCCACTACATACTGAGTCAAGTTAAAACTCCTTATATTTCCAAAAAGTAGAAACTACTCAATTTTCCAACAATCATGGAATAGATAAATACATTGTGGTATATTCACATAATGAACCCCACAGAGCAATGAAAAAGAATGAACTACTGCTGCACATATCATGGATGCATTTCACAGACATATGGTGAGCACAGGAAACCAGACACAGAAGTATGATTCCACTAATATGAAATTCAAAAACGTACAAAACTACTCTGTGTGATAGAGGTCAGAATAGTAGTTACTTTTGGTTGAAGGAGACATCATCTTGGAGGGGACACATGAGGAAACCTTCTGGGATGTTGGGAATGTTCTTTGTATTGAACTGGGTGGTGATTACATCAATGTAAACCTAAAAGAAAAAATTAACCTGGGCTCTTAAGATTTGAGCATTCTTTTTTTTTTAATTTTTATTATTATTTTTTTTATACAGCAGGTTCTTATCAGTTATCTATTTTATACATATGAGTGTATATATGTCAATCCCAATCTCCCAATTCTTCCCACCACCACCACCACCCCACCCCCTCTGCTTTCCCCCCTTGGAGAGCATTCTATATAAGTTATTTCTCAACAAATTTTTAAAAACCAGTTTGGTCTGGATTTTTAGATGTCTACTTTACAGCTTTATTTTCTCCTCCATTAATCAACATGAACCCTAAATTCCAGCTAATGTAGACCACCAATCCCTCCGCATATCCAGAATTTTTCTCACTGTCACTCATATCACTCCTTCCTCTTGGAATGTCAACGCTCACCATGCCTACTATAATCCTATTTATCCTTTAAGCTCTAAGCTACGTACCAATTCGTCCACAAAGTTGAACCTGCCATAGTACTTCTGTCATAGACAGATGTGTACACATTTTTGTCCCTGGATAAGCTCCTGAAGAATATGAACATGTTTATGTCATATATAAATGTGTATCCTTCACACTGCCTACCACAGAACCTTGCACACAGTAAGTATACAAAAATATTTCCTGAATTAATAAATCCTGGCAGACCATCAAAAGCACCCTCCAATCTAAACCCTCCTTCTCAAACCTATCTGTTGCTGTCTTCACTCACAATGCATTCCTCACCTTACATATTTAATCATTCAGCAAACAACTGAGGACCTACTACATGCAAGAAACTGTAACTATCTATTCTAATGTACCCTACCAAACTACCCAAAGATGTAACCAAATTTCAGTTGCTGCCTTTTGACTCTTTCCCCAACTCTAATTTTCTAGTCATCTTCCCCTCCTCTCTCCGTAAAGTCACGTCCCACCCCTTCATTTCTAATCCTCCTGCTATCAAACTAATTCAAGCCCTTCTTAGTTTCTCCTGTAGCCTCCTAACTGGGCTTCTCACCTGCAATCATACTCTACCACCACACTGCCCGCAATCTATCCTGTATGGTATAGCTACTGTCAAATTAAGGTATCTAATATACAGTCCTTGATTCAATTCTCTACTCAAAAAAAGTTCAATAGCTCTACGCATGCTTTAAATCCTAGACTAACATATTTTAATCCTCACAGCAAACCTTGCCAGAAGGTATAATGATTATCAATTTCCTGATGAGAAAACTGAGGCTCAGGAAGGAAGTAATTCTCTCCATAATCATAGTGGAGGTAAATAGAAGGGACAAAACTAAAACCCAGCTTGTTTGCTTACCAAGCACAACACTATGTCACATCAAATACAAACTACTTAGCTTAGCTTTCAAGGCCATCCATTTTCAACCCAACCCCAACTGAGCCTTCCTACCTTATATCAAAGTATGCCCTATTCACGAACTCTGTGTTCCAAACTACAGGTTATGATCAATTATTTAGTTCATCGTGAAATCAGTTTAATGAGTGACAGCCACCTTTTCTTTTTTCCTTTTTAGGCAAACAGAATAATAGAAAACATAGAGTGCATCCAACATGATAAGGACAGTTATTGCTATTGAAACCTTTTGTTTTATACATATACACAAACATTCATACATGCCTATGTTAGGTGAAGATATGACATGTTTTCCTTACTATGGATCATAGTAAAAATTAAAACCAACTCACTATTCCTCACATCTCCTTGGCTTCTCCTCTCCATGCTTTTGCTTTTGCTAATCCCTTGGGTTGGAATGCTTTCTAATAATTTCTGCCAGTCAGAATCCTGTCCATCCCTCAAAGACTATCTAAAATGCCACTTGCATGCTACTAAATGCAGTCCCAGGTTTTCCCCTAATCAAATGTTTTTTCCCACCTTTTAACTTAAGTAACATTATTTTTCTCATAATACATTTGTGATCATAGTGTAGTTATTTGTGCTCAAGTCCAGCCCCTCTATTAGAATATAAATCCCAAAGGATGTATCCCTGATTGCATCTAACAGTGCTTTTGCATATAACAAATATGCATTGCCTGTTGACTAAAAAAATTCATCCCATTATTTTCTGAAACCTCAGTTATAAATCAACATCATAAATAATTTCCACTACATTCCAAACTTCTGAAACTCTCATCCTTCAAACAGTCTTACCAACTTCCTCCCAAAATTAGCCATTTCCAATAATCCTCTACCTTCAATCTTCCCTTGCTTTCCTCTAACCATAACCTGTCATATATCAATAACCTTTTTCTTCTTTCAGAATCATACTTTCCATCAAATAACACCTTTCCTTCTCCAATGCTTATCTTCCACTTTATTCTTACTTCTCTAACATCCATAATGATAGGTCTTATACTCTTTAAACAGATATTTCTTTCATTTTCTCTTCAACTAGACTTCAATTATTTCAATTCATTTATGGTATACATATTTTTGTCAGCCCCATTAAACCCTTTGTAGAAAAAGGCAGGTTATGAATAAATAAACTGAAACAAACAAAACATATAGATAATTTAGATAAATTACCTCAGATACTTTCTCATTCATTCATTTATTTATTCAACAAGCATGTGTGTACTGGACACATGTCCTCAATTCTCTTGTCTATTCTATTCTGTAATTCAGAAAGCAACTTTGAGAAAAGCATGCAGGAAACAGAGCCGAGTTGACTCATACTCTTCACTCACAGAGATCAAGTCATTTGTGGGGTACAGGTTCAAAAAAGGAAAAACTACAAGTTATACTAGACATAGATGGAAATAGAGCCGCCCCCCCCTCCCGACACCAGTTGTTTCAGGGGGCTCAAAATCTACCCAACAAAGGTGAATTTGAAAAGGAATCAACCAGTAGGAGTAGCTTAAATGAAATAGGCAGAAAGCCTTCAGACAAAAATAGATCCAGACTCTAGGTTCATTCTAGGGCTGCAAGAGAAATTTGGAGCAATTTAGTTCCTCTCCTGAGATCCCTAAGAAATCCTTTCAAATATCCAGCTAAAGTACGGTACACTTAAATCCTTTCCCCAAACCTTAGCCAATACTTATTTCTCCATTCTCTGAACTCCTATAGCACTTACTGTCTGTAAAACTCATGTGGGAACTTAATCATAAACTACCTTGTTCACAGTAATGAACTGTTAACAAACAGAGCCAGAATTTATTTACATATTAAAATCAGTGTGATCCGCTTTAAAATAGTTACCTTGGGAGGCTACCACTTATTTATTCACTCAATCTATCCAACCATCTGATGCATTTAACCAAAATTCATCTAGTACCTAACTAATTACATGTGAAGCTATTGCCACTGTTCAAAATATTTCCAAATTCCTCTTTAGGAGTACTTTCCAAAGTTAGTTAATAAGTCAATCAAGAAAATAATCCCGGGCTCCCCTGGTGGCACAGTGGTTAAGAATCCACCTGCCAATGCAGAGGACATGGGTTCCAGCCCTGGTCCGGGAAGATCCCACATGCCGCGGAGCAACTAAGCCCGTGCGCCACAACTACTGAGCCTGCGCTCTAGAGCCCGTGTGCCACAACTACTGAGCCTGCACTCTAGAGCCCGTGAGCCACAACTACTGAAGCCCGTGCACCTAGAGCCCGTGCTCTGCAACAAGAGAAGCCACTGCAGTGAGAAGCCTGCGCACCGCGATGAAGAGCAGCCCCCGCTCACCACAACTAGAGAAAGCCTGCGCACAGCAACGAAGACCCAACACAAACAAAAATAAATAAATAATTTTTAAAAAAAGAAAAGAAAAAAGAAAATCATCCCCATTTCTGTGACTAACTAAATTTAAACCAAAACTATTCTTTTTTTTTTTTTTTTTGCGGTACGCGGGCCTCTCACTGTTGTGGCCTCTCCCGTTGCGGAGCACAGGCTCCGGACGCGCAGGCTCAGCGACCACGGCTCACGGGCCCAGCCGCTCTGCGGCATGTGGGATCCTCCCGGACTGGGGCACAAACCCATGTTCCCTGCATCGGCAGGTGGACTCTCAACCACTGCGCCACCAGGGAAGCCCCAAAACTATTCTTTATTCACGCTACTTGATGCTGACAGATCTTCAACATTTCTAAACATCAAATCTTTCAGACTAAAAAGATTTGTCACCAATGAGACCATTCAGAATAACATTGTGCCTTGCATTACTTGTAACTGTGACATCCTAGAGGGATTATGAACTCCTAGAGAACAGGGACCATGTTTTACTCACCTTTATAGACTCCCTCCCCTCAAAAGCACACAATAGGTGCTCAATATATAAGTAAACTGTATATAATGTGCTAGACGATTAATCACAAAAGGTGTTCTAAAAATGTTTTGAACACCAGTACTGAAAGTGACTACCAAAATACAAAAATCCTCATTTGGAGGTACTGTATACTTTTGATACTTGTTTTAAAAAATCAATTTTCTGAAAGAACTGAGGATTGTGGGAGAGAATGGAGGATTGTGGGAGAGATGGGAGGAATGTGGGAGAGAAACAATTGTGGGAGGGAAAGAACTGTGGAATATAATAGGGAATTTGGAGAAAGAATGGGTAATTTTGTAAAAGAAGGGGTAATTTTGTGAAAGAAGGGGTAATTGTGATAGAGTGGCAAGAAAGGGAATTTTGGGATACATGCGGAATTGTAAGAGAGATGCAGATTCTGGGAGAAAAAAGAATAGTGGAAGGGACAGGGAATTTTAGGAAAGAATGGAGAATTGTGGGGAAAACACAGACTGGGAGAGCCAGGGAACTGTGGGAAAAAAGAGAAAAAAATCAATTTTCTGAAATCTTACACTGTTATAGAATTACTTCACAAATGTCCTTCTCCCCCTAAAAGAATAAAAATACCATAAATTCCTTGAGGGAAGAAACTTCATCTAACACTTTTTTATTATCCTAAAAACAAATTAGACAGATTCTTAAAACAGCTAAAGGTCTCTAAACAGTCATTTAGGCCTAAGGTAAGAAAATCCAAATTAAACCAGCCCCCAGCTCCAGACCAGATTTACTCAGATTAAACTAGCCTCAGATTAGAAGAGAACCTTTGGTCCCACCCATTAGGTGTTTCTGCAGGATAGTTCCAGTTCCATTCTAATCCATTCTTCCTTCCCTTATATCTAAAGGCCTTCCCCATTCAGATATCCCTTTGTCCTTCACTATCTCAAATACCTACACACACACACACACACAATTTGTCTGCAATACCTCCATAGTGCTCAGCAATTTCACACAGTCCCACCACCATCAGTAATGGTGAACACTACTTTCTATCAACACACACACACCCACACACACACACACACACAATTTGTCTGCAATACCTCCATAGTGCTCAGCAATTTCACACAGTCCCACCACCATCAGTAATGGTGAACACTACTTTCTATCAAGCATTCAACAAGTACTTAACTAAGCACTTAAGAATCAAGCTGGGACTTCCCTGGTGGTGGTTAAGAATCCGCCTGCCAATGCAGGGGACATGGGTTCGATCCCCGGTCCAGGAAGAAGATCCCACATGCCACAGAGCAACTAAGCCTGTGCGCCACAACTACTGAGCCCGTGTGCCACAACTACTGAAGCCCATGAGCCTAGAGCCCATGCTCCACAACAAGAGGAGCCATCACAATGAGAGAGCCTGAGCACCGCAAGGAAGAGTGGCCCCCGCTCGCCACAACTACAGAAAGCCCGCACGCAGCAACGGAGACCCAACACAGCCAAAAATTAATTAATTAATTAATTAATTGAAAAAAAAAAAAAAAACAAGCTGTTGTGAGTTTCCCCAGAGATTAAGGAACGTCTCAGCTCTAGAGCAGGTTACAATCTAGCTACCATTTGCAAAACAAAGAGAAATAATTCCCATAAACTAATATAAGATTTAGCACTATATAATCAACATGTGAATGCTGTTCTTATTCAAAGTAAGGAAGATTCTCATGAGGTGGGGTTACTTAAACAAGACTCTTGAAAAGAGGAGCAACATCTTTCTTTCTATACTCCCAATATCTGTCACCCTGACTCAGGGATGTTGTACCTCATACCAAATTTCAAAAACCAATATTTTATGAATCTATCATAATACATGAGCAGCATGCTCTTTTCCACCATATTCCCAACTTATTAGTGACTTAAATATGCTAATTTCCTTAAAGACCGCCACAAATCTGTCTCACCACTGCAAAAATCTCCTTCACAGTCAACTATATCCAAATGTCCTCAGAATTCTTTACCTTTTCTTCAGCCTCCCACAAAATTATCACCATCTCCATCATACCCTGTCCCTCATCCTCCTCTCCCTCTTATCAAATTTCCCCATCCCTCCCTCTCTCCTCCACAAAGAAGAAACACATATTCACACCAATCCATTCCTTCCTAAACATAAGAATTGCCACAGAATCCTGGAAAGAACAATCAAGGATCATTTTAATCCATTCCCAGATTCCCCACACTAAAACTCTCCTGAAGACTGTCAAAGAATTCTGCAGTTGACCTGATAACTACTTCCAAGATGAACAACTATCACTGCCAAGCAACTCCTCCTCATCTCTAACCAGCAACACTTATGCTGCAAAGATGCTATTTCCTACAACCTAGTCTTTCCTAAAGGTCCATCCATCAAACTTCCCTTAATCATCTCACCCAGTTTTTCCAGTCGAATTTTAAATGTTTTTCTTTAAGAATATTAAAGATACAAAGACATCAAATTAAAAAGCTAAAATAATAACTATCAAAGTTTGAAAAGGAGAAAAGGTATAATGACAGTGACACAAATCCTTTCCACTCATAGTAAGAAGTCTCTTGACTCCTTTTTTAACATCATTTTGATCAATCAAGAAATAAGAGTACATGCATATTACTTGGAGACCTAGAGAAAAGCATGTAAGAACTATAAAAATTAATGATTAAAAGTAGTCTCTGGAAAGTCAGACTGCAATGGACAGGTGAGACAGGGGTTATTGCTTTTCATTATAAGCTCCCTCAGGACAATTTTTCAAATAAAAGAATGAATAACTCCAAATGTACTGACATGGAAAGTTTTCCAAATCTTTTTAAAATAATCCTGGATTATTTCTATAAGAAAAATTTTTAATAAAAGCCCCTATCTACTCAAATGCTAAATTATTCTCCTTTAATGTGCTGAAAGAATGAATGACTGAATTTTCCCATCCCTCCCCCAAATTTCTGTCTTCGCCTTTAATCCCTCCACCCTCTATATCCATAAAAGGGTTTTTCATACTACCCTCTCTTCAGTTTAATTAATTAACATAACAACGTAATGTGTATATAGTCTTTCTTAATAATATAAAAGGTGACTAATTTTCAGATACATTTTAAGGGTATGGTTCTAGCCCGGAGTTCCCTCTTCAACATACAGTCTGGTGTGAGCTCAGCAAATCCAACAGCCTGGGTACATTTCCTGATAGGGAAATGCTAGTACTCCCTCCAACCTGGCTCTAGAATCACCCAGTCTCTTCAGGTTCTCCTAGACCTCAAAACAACCAGTCCTGACCTCCTTGCAACTTAAGACCAAAGCAGATATCCTAATCCTCCATTCTGCAGACCCGCACTTTGTAGGCTGATGCATTTTCTTCAATACCACCATGGCTCAGTGAGAGTATCCATTCAGGAACAGTGAATGGCAAAAGATCTCCCACCAGCCCCACAGTTTCATTGGTTATGAAACCAATCCAGTCAGTTATAGACTAACCTGAGCTACAAATCGAGTCTCCCAAGAAGGGCCACCAAGCATGGATTCTCCCCACCATTAATTATAACCCTGTGTACTGCAACCCAAGCTGCATAATATGGCAACAGTTCTCTTGGACCAGATAAGCTGGGCAGTGAAGAAGAAAACCGCCAAGTCAAGTAATTTCCATTCTAGCATCTGCCAGCATAGAGTTCACCCAGCCTCTGCTAAGTGATAATATTTCAAAATTGCTAAAATCTAAACTCCATGGCCTAGAGAATCCCTGTAGGCCAGGCATTTTCTTAAGGTCTGCTTCAGAGATTCTCATATTCACTGGTGCAGGTCTAAAATGTCTCAGACCAAACGACAGACTAAGGTCTAATGCTCAGTGACCCCAAGCACTGCCGGTACCCGCACTTACCGAATGTCATCTACAGAAGAGCCCAAACAGGTTCGGAACTAGGCCATCCTGGCCCATCTGGAATAACTCTTTAGTCCTTGGGCCAACACTTATTAATTCTGCTACATCTGTCTATTCTATCATGCATTCTCTTCATATTCTCCAGTATTTAGCACTCCCTCCTGCTTCAAACCTACCCTTTCTATTCAGGGAAACTCCTTATATCCCTTCTTTTCTTTCCTTAGAAACGCTTCAGTTCTTTCCACAACGAAATACCTAATGTATCTGCACAATGAACACCCCCCCAGAATCCTCAAGACTCCTCCACAGCCACCCCCTGCATTCCTCCACCTACCCGGCATCTTTCCCTCCGGCCTCTCTCCTAGTGCACGCTCCCACTACGTTTCCTGCAAGGATTCTTTTTTCTCCAACCCCTGCCCTTCCCTTCTCCCAAAGAACACATTCAGGCAGCAACAGTGACTGAGGCCTGCGGTGCATAAAGCACTGCACCAGGCACGGGGATCAGAGACCTGGTGTCTTCCTAAGCTTTTCACACCCACACCCAGCACCCTCTGGCCACACTGTGCAACCATTCCACCTCCTTCCCTACCTCTGACACCCCCCTCAGGCCTCGGAGGCCGCCTTCTCGCTTCAGCCACCCCCGTCATTATCCTTTCTCAACCCCCCAACCCACCATCCGCGCCCTGCTTCCTCCCGTCCCCCAGCCAGCTCCTGCGTTTCCCTCGGCCTCGGCCGGTCCCCTGGCCACCCTCGGCCTCGCCACGGCCCGCTCCCCCCGGGTCAGGCCTTTACCGCCGCGCGCTCCCCCCGCGCGCCGCCCCCTCCCCCTCCCTCCCCCGGGCCCGGGCCTGCCAGGCCGAGCGCTTTACCGCGGGCGGGTGCCGAGTCGCGCGGTCACCGACTGCAGGCGGCGGCAGCTTCAACCTTTCTAGGGGCCTTAAGAGGAGGGGAAGGGGGGAGGGGGGAGAACTTTTGCTGTGGCAGCTTCGGCAACAGCTCCCACCCCTGCGCCTTTCTCCTCTTCCTCCCCCTCCTCCTCCTCCTCCTCTTCCTCCTTCTCTTCCTCCTCCCAGAGCAGTAGAGACGCAGACATGCCGCGGCTAGAGCGCCGCCGCGGTCGCCGCCACTGCCGGCGCGGTGCATTGTGGGAAGCCCCGCACAAGGGGAAGTGCTCGGCGGCGCCGGCTCTCCCTGGGCCGGGGACCAGGCTGGGAAGACCTAGCGTGGCTTCGATTCTGGCGCCTGCGTGTCACCAGCCCAGTGTGGCAGGGGAAGCTGGCCCTGAGCCGCGGGGTCCCTTCGGGCTGGGCCTGGGAGGAAAGCAATTTGAAAAAGATCAGAACTGAGGAAATGTCTATGAGACGGGGGTCCGCCTTCAGTTTTAATCAGTGCTTATCGCTCTGAGAAGTGGAGGACTCGGTGGCCGGGTGCATTTCAGGCTCGGGGCAAAGGAAGGGGCGGGGACCTAAGTGAAAGGTTATCTTTCAGAATTTTTTGGCTTTTTCGTTTCTCCTCTCTTCCCCAGTCCTCTCCCCTGCGATCTCCAGTCGTTGACCAACCCCCCCCCCAAATGCTACCTTTTCCGGAAGCGGCAACACAGCGCTCTTGAAACTAGCAAACCCGGTTAAGTGTCTGCAACCATATGCAGGGTGTGAGCATAGAGAAAGATCAAGAAATCCGGCCCTGGACCCTGTTGCGCAAGGTCTTAATGGTATTTCCCCCTCACTTTCACCTGGGGCCCAAACCTTCTCGGTCTGTATGGCAAAAGACATGGTTATGGTCTATGTGGAACTAGAACTGCACAATTAATGTCTCAACACTTGGAGGCCCTTTAAGTGACCTTAGCCAAACCGTGACCTCCTTAATGGTGCCTTCATTCAACTAACATTTATTGGGCGCCCTGAGGTGCTTATGCATACTGCGATGGCTTACAATTACTCATCTTTGTGTCCGCACCCTAGCACAAGGTCAGCCATGTAACATAGATGCTCAGTGAATGTTGAGTGATTATGAGCATCAGAAACGTACCATGGGATGAAACACCATTAAGATTTCTTCATAATAGTCTGAAGATTTATTTAGCATCTCTCTGCAATACTTAAACATAGCCTCTGAGAGGCGAGGGAAAGGAAAGGCATTAAAATATCTATATAACCATTTCTGGAGTTCTCCTTCCCTTATCCACACCGACCTTCCCACCCCTTGCCAACTGAATCTTCATTTGAATTGTGCTTTTTGGCAAAACTCCAAATTCCTGCATTATGCACTTGTGATGGCACTGAATTAGATTAGTGTCTGCAAGGTTAATGTTCCCCCAGGCATTAACCTTAGTAAACTGTGATGCCTGTTTAGAAATAGAAGAAGCCCAGAGGTTCAGCTTAATTTAGACACGGTTAACCAAGAAGAGCCAGGGTAAACTAGAGCTCCACAATCACCTCTCCATGTTCTTTCTCCATTAAAAAATATAAATTTTAATAAGATGACAGTGCATATTCTGAATGCTAATTGCAACAAAACATTGATACAAGCTAGAGCAAGGGACAGTTATCTGGAGGACAGCCTTCTGGCAACTTCTAGCATCTGCAATGGCATCAAATTCAGATGTTAAAAAAAAAAAAAACCACCTCTGACAGCAAAGAGGCAGACTCTGAATATTAGGTAATAGGAAAACTAATAACTGAAAAGGGTTGAATTCCTGGAGATTACACCCAGTGGGCTGAGACTGATTGGTTTATCATCAGGAATAGATCTAGTTCTCTGCTCAGCACCATAACTAAGAAACAACAGAGGAACAACTGTCTTAACATGGTCAGAATAAAGAGCACTAAAGAGGTAGTGACAGCAGAAGTGATGATTGGGAGCAAGTTTAAGCCTTTGGTAGGTTAAACTTCTGGAAATATTTCTCAGGCCCAGTTTGCCTCCTTCATGCTCCTCTTGCTCACCTCCCCAACACCAGTCCTAGGCATTCAGCCTACTTTCCTTTCCTTTATTTTATTTTATTTTTTGTGGTATGCGGGCCTCTCACTGCTGTGGCCTCTCCCGTTGCGGAGCACAGGCTCCGGACGCGCAGGCTCAGCGGCCATGGCTCACGGGCCCAGCCGCTACGCGGCATGTGGGATCTTCCCGGACCGGGGCACGAACCCATGTCCCCTGCATCGGCAGGCGGACTCTCAACCACTGCGCCACCAGGGAAGCCCTCCTTTATTGTTTTTAATTTTTATTTTGAAATAAAAGATTCACAAGAAATTGCAAAAATAGTACAGAATCCCATTTACCCCTTCACCCAGGTTCCCCCCAATGGCAATATCTTATAAAGTTTTAGTAAGATATCAAAACCAGGAAATTGACAATGATACATTATCATTAACTAGACTACAGAACTTAGTTTTTACCATTTTTTAAAAAACATTTGTGTGTGTGTGTGCACGTGAAATTTTATTCCAGGTATCATTTGTGTAACCACTACAACCAGGATATGAAACTGTTCCATCATCACAAAAAAACTCCCTCATGCCACCTACCTTTTTGTATTCACAAATCTACCTCCCCTTCTAACCCCCCTACTCTATCTTTGCCCCACAGTAAGCACTAATCTGTTTTTCATTTCTGTAGTTTCGTCATTTCAAGAATGTTATATAAATGGAATCATAGAGCATGTAAACTTTTGATGTTTTTACTTAAACATAATGCCCTTGAGTCCTATCCCTGTTGTGACAGGTATCAAATATTCATTCCTTTTGATTGCTGAGCAGTATTCCATTGTATGGATGTACCAAGATTTGTTCATCCATTCCCCAGGTGAGGTACATATGGGTTGTTTCCAATCTTTTTACTATTACAAATAAAACTGCTATGAAAATTTGTGTACAGGTTTTTGTGTGAACTTAAATTTTCATTTCTCTGGAATAAATACCTAAGATTATGACTGATGGGTCACATGGTAAGTGCATATTTAATTTTTGAAGAAACTGCCAAACTATTTTCCAGACTGCCTATATCATTTTACATTCCCACCAACAATGTATGAGAGATCCAGTTTCTCCCCATCCTCACCAGCACTTGGTATTATCACTCTTTTTTATTTTAGCTATTTTAATAATGTAGTGGTATCTCATTGTGGTTCTCTCCCTTTTAAAAAGAGGTTCTCTCTCCCCATAGCTGGTTCCTGCATGGGATGCATGCTATCTCTCTAACTCCTACTTTCCATGTGTGTGTTTTTGTTTTCGTTTCTGTTTTTTTTGTGGTATGCGGGCCTCTCACTGCTGTGGCCTCTCCCGTTGCGGAGCACAGGCTCCGGACGCGCAGGCTCAGCGGCCATGGCTCACGGGCCCAGCCGCTCCGCGGCATGTGGGATCTTCACGGACCGGGGCACGAACCCGTGTCCCCTGCATCGGCAGGCGGATTCTCAACCACTGCGCCACCAGGGAAGCCCCATGTGTGTTTTTAAACAAGCTCACAGGCCCCTTTTGTTGAAGGATTTCATTACATATCACTGCAGAGAAACACAACTCTTGCTTTACAAGCTATAACTTTACAACTCAAGTTATAAAGTTTCTTGAAATATTAAGTATGTATAGCTTATGTCTTTTTTTGACACCCTTTTTGAGACGGCTCCAGGAAACATCTGTTAAGCAGGTGTAGAAATTTCTTTTGGGAAGTGGTACACATAAGCTGCTCAGGATGCAGTGCACAGGTAGCAAACTTAAATGCCTAACCAGCCAAGCAGGTAACATAAATAGGTGAAGCAGGTCAGATGTAAAGATAACTGACAGTGAAAGGGACAGTAAAGAGCCAGACAGCTCAAGCCAGTCTAAAGGGCGTAGACACTACTCATTTCCAAGTGAGAATGTGAACAACAGGAAATCAAGAGAAATCAGGAATCTGAACTTTGGGGTGAGCTCTCCCTAATATTACTGTTGACAAGTAACATTTAAATTTCTGTAAAACAGGAAAGCATGTTAGACAAAACATGTCTGTGGGTCAGATTCAGCCTACAGCCACCAGACTATCTTATCTGATTAGGCCTAACCTGTGGAAGGCTGGCACCACTGCTCCAACTGGTGGGATTTCCAGGGCTTCTTTCCTCTCCTCTGGCTCTGGAACGGGTTCTCTTCAGTCTTGGCCCTCTGGCTTCTTTAGGAGAGGAATGTACTTCCATCTCTCGTCCCCAAATACTTCACCAGGTCTTCAGAACCTCCTGTATTAACCATCTTCCAAGCTTCCTGGACTTCTCAGGCTCAGGAGGATGTGGAAGTACTATATTCTCTACCCATGTGGTTGCCTGCAGCATGAGCCATTTGTCAAGGCTGCTTCTACCTTAAGGAGAAACTTGGCTTTTTTGCAAAGTTCTAAATTCATAGACTTGTCAGAGATAGGTCCACAGGAGCCTGATCCACTATATCTTGTCATTCCCACTCCACCCAGAGAAACATGGCTTTTCCTGTTCCTGTGGGCCACCTTTTCGTGGGACACCTCTCCCTCAGTTTCTGCTTCAGATCTGAAGGGCACTTCCAGATCATTGATATATTCTAAAACTAATGACCAAAATGTGGAAACAACTCAAGCATCCATCAACAGATGAACAGATAAAGAATATGTGGTATATACATACAATGGAATCTTTCTTTTTTTTTCATCTTTATTGGAGTATAATTGCTTTACAATGTTGTGTTAGTTTCTGCTGTACAACAAAGTGAATCAGCTATATGTGTACATATATCCCCATATCCCCTCCCTCTGGAGCCTCCCTCCCACCCTCCCTAACCCACCCTTCTAGGTGGTCACAAAGCACCAAGCTGATCTTCCTGTGCTATGCGGCTGTTTCCCACTAGCTATCTGTTTTACGTTTGGTAGTGTATATATGTCCATGCCACTCTCTCACTTCGTCACAGCTTACCCTTCCCCCTCCCCGTGTCCTCAAGTCCATTCTCTACGTCTACATCTTTATTCCTGCCCTGCCATTAGGTTCACCAGTACCATTTTTTTAGTTTCCATGTATGTGCATTAGCATATGGTATTTGCTTTTCTCTTTTTGACTTACTTCACTCTGTATGACAGACTCTAGGTCCATTCACCTCATTACAAATAACTCAATTTTGTTCCTATTTATTGTTGAGTAATATTCCATTGTATGTATGTGCCACATCTTCTTTACCATACAATGGAATCTTATTGAGCCTTTGTTTTTTTTTATAAATTTATTTTATTATTATTACTATTATTTTTGGCTGCATTGGGTCTTCATTGCTGCACGTGGTCTTTTTCTCTAGTTGCGGAGAGCAGGGCTACTATTTGTTGCGGTGCACAGGCTTCTCGTTGCGGTGACTTCTCTTGTTGTGGAGCACAGGCTCGAGGCACACGGGCTTCAGTAGTTGTGGCACATGGGCTCAGTAGTTTTGGCTTGCAGGTTCTAGAGCGCAGGCTCGGTAGTTGTGGTGCACAGGCTTAGTTGCTCCATGGCATGTGGGATCTTCCCAGACCGGGGCTCGAACCAGTGGCCCCTGCATTGGCAGGCAGATTCTTAACCACTGCGCCACCAGAGAAGTCCTTATTCAGCCTTTAAAAGGAAGGAAATCCTGCCATTTGTAACAACATGGATGAACCTGGAGGACATCATGCTAAGTGAAGTAAGCCCAACAGAGAAAGACAAACACTGCATGATTCCACTTGTATGAGGTATCCAAAATAGTCAAACCCATAGAAGCAGAGAATACAATAGTGGTTACTAGAGGCTGGAGGGGTGGGGGGCAGGGGAAATGGGGTATTGCTATTCAATGGGTATAAAGTTTCAGTTATGCAAGATGGATAAGTTCTAGATATCTGCTGTACAACATAGTGCCTGTAGTTGACAATACAGTATTGTGCACTTCAAAATTTGTTTTCCTGACAAATCTCATGTTAAGTGTTCTTACCAGAGAGAAAGAGAGAGAGAGAGAGAGAGAGAGAGAGAAAAACATACACAAAAGGAAAGTCTGAGAGTGAGAGGTTTTGGATGTCTCTTGCCTTAACAGGGGTGATAGTATCACTGGGGTTTGCATATGTCCAAACTCATCAAATTGTACACATAATATGTGCAGTTCTTGGTATTAATTATACTTAAATTAAGCTATGTAATAAATAAAGCTAAAGCTAATGAATGACCTATTCACTCCTACTTTGGATGTTGAGTTTACACAATAAATTCTTGAGTTTAGGGAGACAAGTAGCCCTCCACCTCTCAGGAGCCTGAGGAAGGTACTGGGTTGCACTAAAGTTCATTAGCTGTGAGATAACTATTGTTTGGAGGGATCCCAGGGAAATCATCAGTGAAAGTCAAGATGTGCAACACGGTGATGGATGAAAATAACGTCTTGGGCCAGGATGATATCAGTGGGAAAGGAAAAAATAAAATGAAGCAACATTATGAGGATACAACCTTATCAGGACCTAGAGGTTAGGCTTGTGGTTAAACTAAATCCTCCTGGGTTTGAAACCTATCTCTACCACTTACTAGCTTTCCAACCTTAGTTACCTAACTTCTCTGTGCTGTCAAGTACCCCATCTAGGAAATGAGACTAATAATAGTAACTTCCTCTTAGAGTTGTTAAGAATATTAAATGTTAATACATGTAAATTATTTAGAATAATATCTGGCACATAGTTAAATGTTCTGTGTGTTATAGATATTATTGTTGTTGTTATTCTTACTATTAAAAAGCATTTAAAGATGGTGCTGAACCAAATTTCCTAAAAATAAAATTCAATAGGGGCAAAAAATCAGTTCCTGCAAGTGGATTGAGGGAAGGGACAAGATAGAAACTATTCAAGTACAGAAAAATCATTTAAGTGGAAAAATATCTTGGAGAATGTTTAGCGTGGGGAATAAAGAGGGTATATGATAGAGCCAGAAAAAAAAAATAAGCAACTAAGCTGCAGAAAAAGATATGTAACATTATTCAGAGAATTTATTTCTAAGCATAATCTTTGCCTGAATAATTTTATTTATAAGGCTGATGAAATTGGTCTATTGTAAAGACGCTTGCTGTTTTCTACTCAGCAAATACCAGCAAATCAAGTTTCTACCTCTTCTTTCCCAAAGTTTAAGCAGAATGAAGACAAGTTAACTACTGTTATATGTATTAAAACTGTGAGTTTCCTTAAAATAGAAAGAATGGCAAATGGAAATTTTTATCATTCTCGACCTTTCAAAGATTTCATACATTAGCTTATTGCCAGATAGTGCGATATAATGTGGAGATGAATTTTTTTTCTCGTTTTTACTATTTTTTATAATTTAAAGTTTAAAAGCATGGCAGAATTCCAGCCTTACCGGAGAATCTTAAAACTACCCTGTTGCTAAACAGTTGTGGAGATCAACACAATGAAGGAGTTTCCCCCAAAATGACCATCTTCCTACATGCCAATGTTCAGGGTAAACATTTATTAAAAGCCCACTTGCAGGGCTTCCCTGGTGGCGCAGTGGTTGAGAATCCACCTGCCGATGCAGGGGACACGGGTTCGTGCCCCGGTCCGGGAAGATCCCACATGCCGCGGAGCGGCTGGGCCCGTGAGCCATGGCCGCTGAGC